>NC_091188.1:5527055-5827055 GCF_040958095.1 Procambarus clarkii | reverse complement strand
GATTGTCTGAGTGTCAATCATTAACTGTTCGCCTCTGTTCACCCAGCAGTAATTTGGTACCTGGTTGTTAACCGATATGTGGGTTGTGTTCCAGGGAAAACTATTGGATAAGGTTTACTGTGAGCTATGGGAAGGGAAAGCTCTCAGCCTGCTAACAGGAATCAGAAGTTGTCTGTTCCTGTAACCAAGTGCGAAAACAAAAAAAAAATTGAGGGGCATTGAATATTTTTCCAGTTATGTCCATGAGTCGTTTTCTAGTTATAAGTCGATGAGTCGTTTTCCAGTTATGAGTCGATGAGTCGTTACCGACAGTTAACGCTTCCAGTAACCAGCAACTGTCTCTTACCGCTGAAGGGAAGACGTTCCGGGAGCAGGTTGTTCGCTTGAGGGGGTCATGAATCACCTTGGGAGGAGACCAAGGCAGCGACGATGAACCAAGGTACACGGACGGTCGTTACACACTCGAAGTTACCTGAGAAACTCGTCCAATTGACCTGAGGGGGGCCACTATCTAGTAGTCTCGACGAGGACAGGAAGCTGGCGGCTTGTTAAAGTTTCCCTAAAGACTGTATACTGGCTGCCTGTCCTCCGAAACACAATGAATTATATATATATATATATATATATATATATATATATTAGTATTTTTTGGTAGCAGTCTTTCCTGTAGACATATATTATTAAATATGACCGAAAAAGTAAGATTAATAATTCTAACACGAATTTTCTCAATCTTTCGTACATTTCTTTTCACTGTTGGAGGTAAATCAAAAATCAATTCTCCAAAATTCATTTTTATTTCTAGTCTGACGCGACACGAGCGCGTTTCGTAAAACTTATTACATTTTCAAAGACTTTAGTTCACAAATACACAACTGAATAGAATTTACGCATCTCCGATTTTATATCTACATTTGAGTGAGGTGGAAGGGGTGATGTGGCATTAACACAAGACAGAACAAGTGGTGGCATTAATAGGGTATTAATTTCATCAACACAAGACAGAACAAAAGGTGGTATTAATAGGGTATTAATTTCATCAACACAAGACAGAACACGAAACAATGGATATTGAATAGAAGTGTTTGTAGAAAGCCTATTGGTCCATATTTCTTGATGCTTCTATATTGGAGCGGAGTCTTGAGGTGGGTAGAATATAGTTGTGCAGATATAAAATCGGAGATGCGTAAGTTCTATTCAGTTGTGTATTTGTGAACTAAAGTCTTTGAAAATGTAATAAGTTTTACGAAACGCGCTCGTGTCGCGTCAGACTAGAAATAAAAATGAATTTTGGAGAATTGATTTTTGATTTACCTCCAACAGTGAAAAGAAATGTACGAAAGATTGAGAAAATTCGTGTTAGAATTATTAATCTTACTTTTTCGGTCATATTTAATAATATATATATATATATATATATATATATATATATATATATATATATATATATATATATATATATATATATATTAGAAAAGTATATTGATATACAAAAATATATTTTGTTTGCAATTAGAGAGACTTGAACATTTTTTTTAATTTTGTCTTTTGAATCGCCCGAAATGCTAGTTGTTGCTCCGTATAATAACTACATACTATATATACACACATCAGATATGTAGCATATTAAGAAAAGTAAGAATGCAAATATTAAAAATAATAACAATAGTAAAACAATAATAATAATAATAATTTATTTTTATTCTACAAAAATATAATTACATAACAAGGTGTAATATATATATATATATATATATATATATATATATATATATATATATATATATATATATATATATATATATATATATATATATATATATATATATATATATATATATAATCAGTTGAGCTTAATAATTAATATACAGTCATTTGTTCATGTACATCAGGAATTATTCAGAGGGATATTATATTTAATCGCGAACATTAAAAGTTTGTGATTAAAGTATCATCACTAACAAAACCCTTAAGAAACAAGCCATGACACTTGCCTCTTGCTTAAAGTGCGTCAAGCTGAAACATTAACCTAAGCTCTTACTTCACTTGATACTATCACAGGTTTTCCCTTAAATGGACAAATCCTGTCGAATCTTTCCTCACACAGCATCTCATCAGATGATGCTCTTGCCTCTCCCCACGTTTCATCTCAGAAGTGCATTTGGATGTCCAATTGTCTCGAGTGCTCGAACCTGGTCCAGGCTGCGGGCAGCCAGGCGCAGATGATGCTGAGAGGCCAGGGACAGGTGTTGGGGGATGCTGGCCTTGGTGATATGAGGGTAGAGAGGTACTGGAGAAGAGAGGAAGGTGAAGGGTCCAGTGGTGCCTGCCGTCTCACACTACCTGTGTATTTTATGAGATTGGAGTGTAAATATCTCAGTAAGAATACACACAAAAATCACACATAAGCGCGCGCACACACACACACACACACACACGCCCATATGCATTCATACACAGAAAAGAGGAAGTTCATAGGAACATACTTTGCACAGAGGAAGCAAACTCCTTCATATCCATGTTTACTGACGATGCTAAACGAATGAGGCAATCAGACTTGAAGGGTCCTGAAGCACATGAACTAATCTACAGAGATGGTCAGCAAAATATCTATTAGACTTTACCCTCACTCATGGAAGATTTTGCACCATTAAAGATAAACCCATTAAATTGTTGATGGCTCCTTTATATTGTATTCAAATCAACACTCATATATAACATATTAACCAAATGAAATGTACTCACCAGAGTGCGCAGGTGTGGGCGTGCAGGAGAGTGCCAACAGTGCCACCCACGTCAGGAAGGTGCCTTGTGTGGGCATCACTCCTGTCGAGCAAGATGGAAGACAATTAATTGTAACGCCATTTGAAGTGAATTCCATATCGCAAATTAGTTTGTAACTCTCATGGCCTCAGTAAATGCTCATCATCCTTGTATCGGGATAACAGTTATACTACGTGCATGTAAATATATTCCTGGCTCTTTGCATACTTTCTTATCATTCGAGGAGTCTTACATCAGTTCTATGTAGAATTCTGAAGGCAGTTTGGTCTCAGGATTCCCGTGACAATGGGAAGTTGCTTGTTATTGCAACCTAACATAGGTAGTCATTAAAGATCAGTAATCGTTTCTCAGACTTTCTATAATGTGTCTAACTCCTATTTCATTACCAATGAAGCCATTGGTCTAATTCTCCTCCCTATCCTTTGCAACATCCACAAATGTTGGTATTCAGACTATTTACTCAGATATTTCCTCTCTCATTGCAACTGTCTGCTTCCTCCCGTTGGCTATTTTTTTTCCCCAGTTACACCAGTTAGTTTCTCAAGCGTCCTCTGTGCGAGAACGATGTCAAATGATCTTTGCTAGTTGGAAAAAAATAGTCTGCCCAAGACTTTCTTTTCTCACTAGAACATTTGTCAGAAATTGATTCCTTTCACTGAATTATTGATAGTGTTCTGTGATAAAATTTATTTTACTATATGCTCCAAGAATTTATTTTATATGTCTCTAATTTTGGGGTGAATATTTTAAATGGATATTGCTCACTCTTCTCTTGAAAAGAGATGCAACAATGGAGGCTTTCCATATAGCTGGTAATTAAAATTTCCTACTTAGGTATTTCAAATTGCATATAATGGGACCTCAGCCGCCTATGTTGTATCGAAGGTATGAAGGTATGTTTGCCTATCAGACCTTCACCACATCCAACCCATCTGGTTACCTTCCTCTGCAGGTCTCACTCCGGTTTTGCTTAGCCAGTTATTATCTGAGTGCCTCTCCAGGGTCCGAAGGCATTCAGGCCCTCGGACCTCTTGTATCTTAAATGCTACTCACATCTTCAACTACGAATCCTTTCTTTACTTAGCCAGATTAGCAAATCACTCACAGACGTGTTGCTTATAAAAGAAATGAGATGCAGTTTAGACTTGATTTAGTTTTTTTTCTTCATAAACTGCGTCATTCTCACACAGTATCTGCCTTTCTCCTCTGACTGCCATGTATTCATTTTTTTTTTGCTCAAATGTAGATGTACTGGATCGCTACTTTCTCTATATGTTTTTTTACGTTCTTACTGCTTTTAGTTTGTTTATATTTAGCTTTACCTACCGGGACATGTGCAGTATCTTGGTTATGTTTATCTTTGAGCCTGCAAACCACGACAGTCATAAAGTGTATTGACCATCCAACAAAGATATTTAAGTGTTAGGTAAAGTTTGAAAACTAAAGGATTGGGGATACAAATTTCGAAGTTTAGTATGGGAAAGGAAGGAAAGTGAAGATGGGAGAGAAGCTGAAAGAGGAATGAGTGAAGGAACGGCGCTCAAAAGGGCATCGAACGCCGACATGCAAGAAGCGAGGTTATTCAGTGTGTTTTGAAGCGTCAGGTGCTGGACCCGAGGCCAAAGTGGGTGAGAGATAAGGTAACTACAGCTATAGTAACGACCCCTTTAGCTGGAGGACTACCCCTTTAGCTGGAGGACGACCCCTTTTGGTGGAGGACGACCCGCTACGTCTTCGTTTGGTGTAGAGTTTAGGCCAATCAACCGGTAGGGTTATTGAGCTCGTGAAACTATCTTACTCTCAGCCAATATACTCTCAGCAAATATACTCTCAGCCATTATTCTCTAAGCCATTATACTCTCAGCTAATATACTCTCAGCAAATATAGTCTTAGCAAATATACTGACAGCCAATATAGTCTTGGAAAATATTGTCTCAGCAAATATACTCTGGAAAATATAGTCTCAGCAAATATACTCTGGAAAATATAGTCTCAGCAAATATAGTCTCAGCAAATATACTCTGGAAAATATAGTCTCAGCAAATATAGTCTCAGCAAATATAGTCTCATCAAATAAATACTGGGAATAAATCACAGTATACATATGCCTTATACAGGACACCGCTCTGCGAGGTCCGTTTAAAGACGTTCCCTAAACCTACCATAGAGCCAGTCCTCCCCTCTATTAGAGCATATAAATAACTAACCAGAGCGGTAAAAAAATTATACATCGGAGAGTACAGATCTATGTGTCCATGGTAGTCCCCAGGTGGTCCTCAGGTGGTCTCCAGGTGGTCCCCAGGTGATCCCCAGGTAGTCCCAAGGTGGTCCCCAGGTGGTCACATGTGTGTGTATTCACATAATTGTGCTTGCGGGGGTTGAGCTCTGGCTCTTTCGGCCCGCCTCTCAACTGTCAATCAATCAATCAACTGTGTGCGTGTGTGTGTGTGTATTTACCATATGTAACTGCAGAATCGAGCTATTAGCTCTTCGACCCCGCCATTCTACCTAATTTATTTTTCCTGATTATGTCTACTACCAGCCCCTCCTCCGAATAGACAGTACGTTTTAATATTAAATGTAATAAGTACAATCCTGACTACCGGCTTAGTACATAAATACACTTAATTACCAGAATCGCAGCAAAATATTGTGAATATTAGAGTTTACCTGAAAAGCTGTATAGAAAACCACAACCTTAAAAAAAAACCTACACCTTAGTGTAGGACAAGCATTTTATTGCTTCTTAATTAAAATTAGTACTTAATCTATAGCTATATTGATATTAAGGTATTATTAAACTAATAAAAGAAAACTAAAATCTTTCAATAAATTATAAAATAATTCAGGATATTTTCTAATTTTGTATAAAATCTCCGTTGTTTAATAAAACTGAAAAAGAAATTTTTTATATTTAAAACTTGTGTTCTTATAACTATAATTTTGATTACACTTAAAAATTTTGAGTGTTTTAACAGAAAATGAGGAGAATATATGGGAATGTGACTGGTCAATTGAGTGTGTTAATGTATAATGCAGACTGTAAGAAATGTACTTATTATATTTAATATCAAAATGTAGTCTAATCGGAGGATGCATTGTAACTACATATATTTCTTTCTAACACACAGGTACACATCCTCAGGAAGCAGCCCGTAGCAGCTGTCTAACTCCCAGGTACCTATTTACTGCTTGGTGAACAGACTCATCAGGGTGAAAGAAAATCTGCTTATTTGTTTCCGGCTACGTCGGGTATCGAACCCGAACCCTTAAGAATACTAATCCCGAGCGCTGTCCACTCAGCCGTTAAGTGTGTGTTTAATTACACGGATTATATTGGTTCATGACACAACCCGTCCTCTTAAAAATAACGTCACTTTTGGCTCGTATGCGCACTGTGGCCAACTTTGGACGTAATTTGAAATGAAATCGACTCACAAAAGTGACGTTCTGTTCCGTTTTCTATTTGAGTCGTCCGGCGTACGCGCAGAGGTTATAAGAGGACACTTTAAATTAACGTTTTTCATAACGTTTTGAAACTTTATGAGAATTTCCTGCCCACCTAACCTATCAGAGGACCCTTAACTTACCGTTGTTGAAAAAAAAAATCCCAAATTTATTTTCAATTTTTTTTCATTTTCAAATTACGTCCAAATTCGGCCATACGGGCAAACGGCCGAAAGCGACGTTCTTTTTAAGAGGACAGGTTGGGGTCTCACATATAGAGTGCCTGATATCTTATCACTGTACAGTCACAGCAAAAAATGGTTGGCGTGCCAGAATAAAGTTTTGATGAGTCACTATTCCATTTTCTCTGTAAAGCACACCGTCCAAGTGCCTGGGGCACCATTCCTTTCCTCCGTCCTGTCCAATATTCTAATCCTCTCCAAATGCTGTATAACCGTAATGGCTTAGTGCTTTCTCTTGAGAATTCCTCCTTACCTCTGTAGCACAGATTTCAGAACCTCGGTTCGCTCAGTGTACAACTAAACCTCTTCGAAAAGGATGATAATATTTCCATCAGCACCGTAGCGAGGACTTTCCAGTAGTTGTGTTTCCAGCACCGGTACAGGTGCTGGTCCTAACTCACCAGGTAATGGCACGGGACTGCCCGCTGGACTAACTGGTGCCCGGCCGGTCCTCACCAACCATCACACACACCCACACAACTTTCCCTCTCACTCTCTCCAGAAGGGCTCAGGCTTTGTTTACATGTTGATGCTGGAGGGTTGGGGATGTGGAGATGGTGGTGGTGGAGGGTTGGGGATGTGGAGATGGTGGTGGTGGAGGGTTGGGGATGTGGAGATGGTGGTGGTGGAGGGTTGGGGATGTGGAGATGGTGGTGGTGGAGGGTTGGGGATGTGGAGATGGTGGTGGTGGAGGGTTGGGGATGTGGAGATGGTGGTGGTGGAGGGTTGGGGATGTGGAGATGGTGGTGGTGGAGGGTTGGGGATGTGGAGATGGTGGTGGTGGAGGGTTGGGGATGTGGAGATGGTGGTGGTGGAGGGTTGGGGATGTGGAGATGGTGGTGGTGGAGGGTTGGGGATGTGGAGATGGTGGTGGTGGTGGTGGAGGGTTGGGGATGTGGAGATGGTGGTGGTGGAGGGTTGGGGATGTGGAGATGGTGGTGGTGGTGGTGGAGGGTTGGGGATGTGGAGATGGTGGTGGTGGAGGGTTGGGGATGTGGAGAGGGTGGTGGAGGGTTGGGGATGTGGAGATGGTGGCATAAACGAAGATGTGGGAGGGGGAAGGGTGGTGACGGAGGGAGTGGGGTTGACCCGTGGAGGGGGGTCAGTGTGGTGGATGGGAGGGCACATAGCGTCACTAGGCTGCCTCTTCTTGGAACTGACGGTGAAGGTTCGCTGGCCGGTAGGGTCTATAACCTAAAGAAGATATGTCCTTCCTTACATCATCTCAACTCTTTTGACACACCAAATCTAACCTTACCTAACCCCCAACCTATCCTAACCTAACATAGCCCTACCTAACTCCAACCTATCATAACGTAACCTAACTTTACCTAACCCCCAACCTATCCTAACCTAACATAACCTTACCTAACCCCAACCTATCATAACCTAACCTAACTTTACCTAACCCCCAACCTATCCTAACCTAACATAACCTTACCTAACCCCAACCTATCATAACCTAACCTAACCTTACCTAACCCCCAACTTATCCTAACCTAACCAAATTTATTTTAAGCTAATCTAACCTAACCAATTTTAATTTAATGTAACCTAACCTGACTTAGTCTAACTTAACGTATCTTAGCCTAACTTAAACCAAGTTATGGTATGTTCGAAGTATGTGACGTCACTATGACGTCATAACTTTCATAACTACAGGTTTTAGATTGTAATGGTGCAGGTGGGAGATGGGGCTAGCTGTCGGGCAGGTGGGGCTGGCAGTCGGGAAGAATTAAGAAGAAGAGCAAGAGAAGGAGAGACGAAAAGAGAGGACGGAGAGAGGAGAAAGTGTGGGGGAGAGCACAGGAGGTCCGGGATGGGGCTGAAGTGGGTGGTGTGTTTGTCTGTGCTTGTGTGTGTGTGTGTGTGTGTGTGTAGGTGGGTGATACGTTATAATAAACAACATGAGCGGTGGACGGGATTTCAAAGGTGTGGGTGAGAGTAGTAATAGTAGTAGTAGTAGTACTACTACTAAGTAGTAGTCGTAGAGTAGTTGAGCTGTCAACAGATGTCAGCAGGACACTTCGTAAATATTTACCCAAAAGAAGTGTTGAAGCGTCTCTCTCTCTGTTGCGCTAAAAGACAAGGAAGGCGTTGGTTAGCGAGACTGCCTGATGCCCACCCACCACCACCTCCTCCTCCTCGCTAACACGAGACTGTGTAACCTGCTGCTCCCGCTAGTCTGTTATACGCCGCTTCTGAAGCAGCGTCACCCAGAGTCCGCTGGGAGAAAGCTGTCAGGTGGGGGGGGGGAAAGGTCTTACCTCGAATCTCTGCTACTTCAAGGAAAGGGGAAAGCCCCCCTCACCTCTCTCTCTCTCCCCAAACAGCTTGGGTGTAGTCGAACATTTTCAATGAATATTTGATTTTATTTTGTCAGCTTGTGTTAGGGGAAGTAAAGCAAATACATATGTATGGAAGTTGAGGAGAAAGGCAAATAATCAAATGCAGGAAATATTTAATGAAAGTTTTTTTATTGATTGTAAGTGTGAGATGAATTGTGGAACTTGACTGACAGGATAGATAGTGAATGTGTATTTGGGGGGGGGGGGGGGGGGAGGGGGGAGCATATGACGTCAACTCTAATGTGCCATCTCCTTCCATGCTTTCCCCCCTCCCCCCCCCCCCACCTCTCGCCTCCCACCATTTCAACCAGCCCTCACCAGAACAACCCCCCCTCTCCCTCTCTCCCAACTCTACCCTCCACCAGTTCCAACCACCTTTATCAACCCCCAACCAGTTCCACAAACCCTAGTACCAATGAACCTCCCTCACTAGTTACCCCCCCCCCCCATGCGCACCAACCAGTCCACCACCAGTACCAGCCAGCCCATATCAACACCTACCAGTGGCTGGTCCAATAGTACATCATATTTTGACGTATAACTCCGTCCCCCACAAAGACTATAAATTGATGTACTACAAAATCACAGCGCCTCGCAAAATTGACATGATATCCCGTTTTCTATTCGTAGGTCCACGGGTAGGTTAGCTTCGGGCAATTTAGTACATCAATTTTAGTGACGTTGTGAACGCTTGAGAGAGTGGACTGCCCACCACAATAGCTTACTGATCCAGCCCGTTCTCCTAAAGTTTCCCAACGTCAAAAAACGGACAGTTTAAAGTGTCCTCTCCTAACCTGCCAGAGGACCCAAAGCAGAATACGGGACAGTACGTCACTTTCGCGAGACGCTTCCATTTTCTAGTGCGACAGTTTTTTTGGTCTTAAGTAACGCATACGAGCGAAATGCGACGTTCTTTGTAGGAGGACAGGCTGCAGCTATCAGCCAAGTAGAGTTCAGAATAAAAGTAAACTCTCAGATTACATACACTGAGAAGCGGGATACACCTCACTGAGCACATATGCCAACCGAAATAATGGATACAACACCTCACGAGTATAAATGAGTCCCTCAAGCGAACTCTATAATTTAAAACTAATTATTGAAAACGTAAAATGCAAAAAGGGTGTTGCAGGAGAGTCTAAAACATTCGTCACGGCTGTCGGCTGAGATTTATTTACTTATTTATGTATATATATATATATATATATATATATATATATATATATATATATATATATATATATATATATATATATATATATATATATATATATATATATATATATATATATATAAAGAAGATACATTGGGTTTATGAGAGTACATAGCATTGATGTTGTTACATTATTGTAAAGCCATTAACACGCATAGCGTTTCGGGCATAGCGATGATATTTAACAAACAGTTACATATACCTTAATTTACCTGAGGGTCAATATGTCTCTAATGGGGCTTCGATGAGGACAGGAATAATTCCTTCTGTAGGCTGTCTAGACAAATTCTACCTGGTTATATCTTCTTATGGTGAGGTGATAGGTGACAAATGGATGAAGGACATTACATGGGGAGATATTAATAAGGTATTAAATGTATCAACATAGAGTGTGACATGTTGACAGCTTATGTTCTGGCTGCTTCCGTTCCTGTTGTAGGATCATTCAGTCCAGCTTCTGTGGTGGCCCGGGGTTTGGAAGTGGGTGGAGTGTTATTGTGTATTAGCTGGTTATTGATTGCTGGTCTAGATTGAGATTTTAAAGTGACCATTCGGCCAACATTATTACATTGTCAAGTTATATTTATGAAATGGAATTTGAAGACATTTAAGCTGGGAAGCACTTCTGAGCCTCAGAGCTTCGCGAGTGCTTCACTTGCTCCCCATCCTCCTAGTATCTAACTGGGATTCCCTGTCGTAGCGTTTATCAACTACAAACACGAATCGGCATCATTGTCATAGTTGACTTCAACAAGTACATCCCCAGTCTTGGCTCGCACTCACGTAAGGTGTTGGCTCACCTCTACGTACAGTCTTGGCTTCCACACAGTCACACCTACGTACAGTCTGGAGCTGAGCTGAACAATCAACGCTACTGTGAAACTCCAAACAGGTGATTCATATGTATTTATTTACGCAGTTGTCTGTACCTAGCATTATATATTTATAAATATTTTTATGAGCAGAAACTGTTGCAAGCTTAAGTTGTCAGATTATCAATGTACTGACGTTGTAAGATCATCATGCTTAGTGATCATCTTGTTGATCTTGATCTGTCAACATCTTGATGATGTTGCAGAGGGAAATACTAGGTGGAAATGGAAGAACATTGTTGCCTGTGGTTGCAGATGTGCGGTTGTGAAGTTGTGGTTGTGATGGTGTGGTTGTGCATGTGTGGTTGTGGGAGTGTTGTGAAGGTGTGGTTGTGGTGTTTTGGTTTTAGAGGCGTGAAGAAACTTATTTAATTTGATTAATTATGCCAGCGTGAAACATATACATATTAATTCAGAGCTAATTATATATATATATATATATATATATATATATATATATATATATATATATATATATATATATATATATATATATATATATATATATATATATATATATATATATATATATATATTTTCAGCATTTCCAGAATGGAAATATATATTAAATATTATGGTGATTTCATTCATATTAATGATAAAATCAATTGTAGTAATGGTAGTAATGAGGGGGATTCGAACCCTCGACCTGGGCACTTCTAAGCCGAGCACCTTACCTCTGGCCCACGACATGGTCAACAGCTATACAACCTGGGATGCTACAGAGGCTACAAGACGTCTGGAGCCCCTCTACTGAAGGCAATACTGATCTTACATCCCCCTGCACTCTGGTGTTGATAAAAGAGTTCTGCCGTCATAAACTCCACCTTCAAATACACAAGGAAATCACACTAACCGACACCAGGGTACATGGGAATTATGTGTAAAACCACGACTGGCTTCAGTAGGGATTTTCCTGACGTCCTGTGGACTCCCAAGTGGAATCCCACGGTTGTATAACTTTTGTCCATGTTGTATGGTGCGCGGTGGCAGCGCATCCTCCTGTTTTGGCTCCAACCACTTGGGCTGGACGGTAGAGCGACGGTCTCGCTTCATGCAGGTCGACGTTCAATCCCCGACCGTCCAAGTGGTTTACATTTAATATGTGAGTGTCTAATTTAATGCATGGGGTGACTAATGTAGTGTATAGCTTATGCGGTAGTATAGAGTTTCAGCTAAGATCAAGCGTATTGAGGCGCGTGTGGGAGTATTTCCATTTTATCTTGCTTTTTGTGCATATTATTTCTTGGGATAATTTTTTTTGTTATATCATCATTACTGTTGGCAATATTAGTAATGTTATTTTGTTTACATAATGTGTAGTGTGTATCTGTGTTCACCAGTCCAAGCAAAATAAGAACGTGGTGAAATCAAACCATTTTTTTTGTGATTTGTTGATAGTTCGGATGGAGGTTGGTTCTTCTGTGATCGCATTGTTATCGTTGGGTCCCGGTTGTGAGTGTACCTTATGATCTAATCCTGTGGTTGTGTACCTTGTGAATTAGGCCTGTGGTTGTGTTTTGCTTTGCAAAACGTTTAAGTAACTGCCTTACTAACCTGGTGATAATTGTAAATTTACATTGACTGGCTGGCTATTTTGTAAGTCTATTCAGGGGGATACTAAGAATAACCTCTTAACATTTCATGTATCACAGAAAATGGACATATTAAATTTTTGTTTGTAATTTGGACAATGTTGATAAGTCTGGTGCACGATCAACAATACCGATAGATAATATTACTTTCAATCATCCTTTGAAAGGATCACCCGGCTAATATAAGCTTTAGTTACAGCACCAAGTAAGTTTAAAACCAGAAATTCCTGTGTTGACGAATGGTAAGTCCTTCGGGGATTAATTGTCGAAGAAAGTCTTGCAATTGATTGCAGCTCAGAACCCAGAGTGCATCATGAGAGTGTAAATATTCCGTCGAAATTTACTTATAGTGTGTATCAGCAGTGTCTTTCATGCCCTCTTGTGCAAGGAAAGCAGTCTAGTGTGTCATTGTTTCTAGAGCTAATATCTTGAAACCGGTTTCATGGTTTCCACTGATTCAGGAGCGAAGTCTATTCAATGGTGTAAAATGTAGTATTTACCTGCTTTTTTCAATTTTTAACAGCGAAATTGAAGTTTTAATTTGTTTATATTTATATTTTAATACACAGGATGAGTGTGATGGCCGGCTGCCTGGTGGGGCTGGTGCTCCTAGTGCTCTGCTGGACGCCCGCTCCTGCTCAAGCTGGTCAGTATATTTGTTCTTTCATAGTTGCACTAATTGTGAACCAATATTAATTAACACACATACAGGTCCTCGCAGCCGAGTGGACAGCACTCTGGGGTCGTAGTTAGACAGCTGCTACGGGCTGCATCCTGGGGATGTGTATGTGTGTGAAAGAGAAATATGTGGTATATATATGATAGAGGACACTTAGGTCGCAAGTTAGTACATTAGACAACTGACGGTTAGAAAGTCGGGGTCCAAGCGCTAAGAGCTCGATCCTAGGGGCACAAATAGTAAATACACAAACACAAGGACGTAGCTATCTAATTCCCAGATTACTATTTCTGATAGGTGAACAGAGACATCAGATGAAAGAAACTGTCTATTTGCATCGGCATCTGTCGGGAATTGAACTCTGGTTCGTGGACTGTGACTCTCAAACGCTGTTAGCTTGTCCGTGAGATACCTATATGTGTGTGTTTGTTTAGCACAATCATTCGTGGGAAATGTAAGTTATTACAATAATAGGTTTAATCAAATACCATTCAGAAAATATGTGGAGAATTTCACCAGAACAGAAGTAATATATAAAGACTAATTGCCTAGCTATAAATACACACTCAGCAACACCAGGTTAACCCCGCCCCCTTTAGAGCAACATCTTGCAATCTCCGCTCGCACAAGACAGCACATATATGACTTATTACTTATAGTTACTATTTCGTTTGTAAATAAGTAAATATGTAACATATGCCAAGCCTTATTTTTAAGGCACTAACTTTTGCTCTCAGTTTTATTAAACAATAGAGATTTTATACAAAATTTGACAATATCCTGAGTTACTTTACAATTTATTTAAATATTTTAGTTTTGTTTTATTATTTTGATAAAACTGTAATATCAATATATGTATAGGTTCAGTTCTAATTATAATATCTTAACATACTACGACCGTTAGGTTAGGTTGTAGTTTTCAATTCAGCTTTTCAAGATAAACTCAAATATTCACAATAAATTAGTATGTCACATATGCACTTATTCATAAGCAAGATATTGACTATAAGCAAGTGCGAGAACGGGTTGCATCCCCTTACAGGTATAACATAGACCTACAGTTATCATGCCAGTACTTAACGTTAAAACATCATGGCTAATATATTAACTGTCAAGGTTTTATTACCAGTTATATTTACTTATATATCGTCACCAAATTATAAATAATGATATATATTTACATATTTGAATTAAATATATTTTATAGATTGCTACAATACTTATTTTTTACACTATTAAAGCAGGGCCACTCAGTGGCTGCTGACTATTTGTTAACTCAGAACTCTGATGCTTCCACGAATTGTGTCTCTGCTTGGCTTGTCACTAATAACCCTTGCCTTTCATCTGTGGTGGTTGGTGCGCAGGGCGGGAGGTGCTGGACACTGCTGCAGGAGGAGGTGGCGACGGACGCCGCGTTGTGAGACAAGTGTTTCATGTAAATGTTACTAAAAGCCGTGACGCCATCAGGCCTGGTGTGGTAATGTTATGAACTAGTTTTGTGTATGTACCTAAAGGGGGTGATACCCGGCTGCGCCCGGGTCTGTTCCCTCTCCTTTTCATCTCTCTCTATTATCTTTATCCCTGTCTCCTTCTCTCAGAAGAATTATATTACTAGCACTGAAAATATATACTGGAAGATACTGGAGGGCCAAGTACCAAATCTACACAGTAAAATAACAACGTACTGGAGTGAACGACATGGAAGAAAATGTAGAATAGAACCAGTGAAGAGCAAAGGTGCCATAGGCACAATCAGAGAACACTGTATAAACATCAGAGGTCCGCGGTTGTTCAACGTTCTCCCAGCAAGCATAAGAAATATTGCCGGAACAACCGTGGACATTTTCAAGAGGAAACTAGATTTGTACCTCCAAGGAGTGCCGGACCAACCGGGCTGTGGTGGGTATGTGGGCCTGCGGGCCGCTCCAAGCAACAGCCTGGTGGACCAAACTCTCACAAATCGAGCCTGGCCTCGGGCCGGGCTTGGGGAGTAGAAGAACTCCCAGAACCCCATCAACCAGGTATCAACCAGATATTGTAAGTCTATGGATAAGAAAAGCAACATTTCAAATTTGACTTTATGAAAATCGCACCGGGACCAGATGTCTATATGTCTCAAAGTGTGGCACTCCCTTTATTTGACACTCGTATATCCAACAGGCCGCTATGAGCTGTGATAGTATGACCTGGCAGCAGCTGTTAAATCTTGCCCATCACCTGATGCCATGAGCAACTGCTCATCATGTTTTTTATTATTAATCCCTCCACCTATATAATATTATCTTAGTAAAAACCTGCTTCGTTAAGTCAGTGGGACTACTGTTATGCCTTATTGTTTTAGCTCTTCTTATGTTAAGTCTCTTGGCGTCGTCAGATAATTAAATTTCTTTCAAAACCTTTTATATCATGATCATGTCCCCCACTCTCTCTTTTATTCCCGAATATTGTGAGGTCAAACATAAAACCCTTCTTTGTAGTTCAGGCCAGGAAGTTTATGGTGCAGCCTTGTTGTAAACCAGTGTACTCATTTCAGTTCTCTTTAGTTTACCTTTGTAAAGAATGATTAGATATAAATGTTTGCACACTCTTTCAGGGAGCTCTGATAAGACCACCAATGTCGTTTGGAGCCACGCGCAAACCCAAGCCCAAGGACAGTTCCACGCCCAAACCCAAGCCCAAGCACAGTTCCACGCCCAAACCCAAGCCCAAGGACAGTTCCACGCGCAAACCCAAGCCCAAGGACAGTTCCACGCGCAAACCCAAGCCCAAGGACAGTTCCAGGCCCAAACCCAAGCCCAAGGACAGTTCCACGCGCAAACCCAAGCCCAAGGACAGTTCCAGGCCCAAACCCAAGCCCAAGCCCAGTTCCAGGCGCGGTAGCAGGCGCAGGACCAAGCGCAGGATCAAGCCCAGGGACAGGCCTACAACCAGCCGTCCATGGTACAGGCGCTATGCATAGTCAGTTCTGCTGCTGATGGTAGAATCACCAGAATTATTCAGAAATTGACCCCTGAATCCCCATACACCTTCAGGGATCACTTGTGAAGAATCAACTGATCCGAGTCTCAAGAAAAATTTCACCTGTTGAAGAAATTACTCATGCAATGAATAACATAAGATACATATTTGAACATAATATTAACTTAATAAATATATCTAAAATCCACTTGAATGACTTGTAAAGTATTTATCTCCTGTGCAAATGGCGTTTCAACCCAAGGGTTTCATACTCCTAAATTTCGCCGTAAGAAATGTTTAAAGATGTTGTACAAGTTTCTTTTGTCACAGTCATCACGAGCCGTGAGTATTATTTTAGGGCAATGAAATAAAAAAATAATTAATTCTAATTTGTTAATTAAAGATACCTTCAGTAATCAAAGATAACATCAAATGATGTAAGTGTAGATTCACAAAAGTTATAAATTGAGAGAAAAGAAACAATGTAATGACAAATAAGTTTATTGACAAACTGACTACATTGTCGTAGTGTTTGAATGAAGTTGAAGGAAAGACCAATATATTTGTAAGTATATTAAAAACAAAATTTTACGAATGTCAGCTACATCCTTTCTCAAGGTACTGTATACAATGTTTTGCTATACATCGCATGCAGTACCTTGAGAAAGAATGAAGGTTACGTCCGAAAATTTGATTTTAATACACACACACATATACTGGGTCTTTCCTTCACCTTCAAAGAAGTTTATATGAATTTAGTTTAATTCTAAATCACACGACTATCATTATTTATAAACATGAGGACTCCCTTTCATGGGTACTTCTCAGGAATACCTTTCAGGAGTACCTTCTGATAGAACAAATCACAAACTCTCAAACCCCCCCATAAAGTACTAGAATTTAAACTTGTGCTTGGTCTTAGGCCCGACACTTATATAACAACACCACAACAATACCAGATAGTGCAAGACAGTAATAAGAACAATTAGGCTCGGCATCGTTTATCTGTGTCAGGTTAGGTTCGGGTGACGATTCTCACAATCCTCAGCACTCTATGTGTGTGTGTAAACTCTGCCAGCAGGAACTGATTCATTAGATCCGTTAGACCTGCTTGGGGAAGAAATGCCAGCAGGTCAGGCATGATTACCTAATCATGTCAGCAACGCTCATTATAAAAATAATCATGGGCATCGATGTTGCCAATCCTATCTTCCATCCTCCTTAGGTTCGAGATTTTCTTATCTAGGATCTTGTCAGTGGCGTTAGATCCGAAGGATGATTCAAGGATAGTGCTGACTGCTGCAGGTCTGATGATATGGACTCCGGTCAAAACAGATTTTGCTCTATGAAATTTTAGTTTGATGAGACTACTTCACACTTGGAGGGGTTTATGGAGACACCAAGGTTTAATTCTTGCTCCGAAATTTTTCTGATATTGTCCAAGACAGGGGTCTAGGGGGCTAACTATAGTGCCATCGTCCAAAAACTAGATGTTGAACTCGCGGGACAAACTTTAGGGGATTCCTTTCAAGGCTAAGCAGAAAAGATGAGGAGCTAGAGGCTCGTCTTGCTGGACACCTTCACTTGTTCTGACTTCGTGGTCAGCAAAGAGAAATTTTGATTCCTCACGGTACCACGATATGATGAATGGGTAGAGAGGTAGGAAATGGCGACGTACACAGCAAAGAACCACATCACTTCTGACCATGTTAAAGGCAATGTTAAAGTCTAGTTTGATCAGGGCCTCTGGGTCAGAGATGCTGGCGATGTACGCTTGTGCTGCTATATATATATATATATATATATATATATATATATATATATATATATATATATATATATATATATATATATATATATATATATATATATATATATATATATTAAAGTTAAATAAGAAATATATATTAAAGTTAAATAAGAAATATATCGTCAGATAACATTAAGAAAATTCGTCATCACTGATACAGGTATTGCGCGCAAGACTTCCCAATACCTGAGATATGCTGTTCCAATACCTGAGATATGCTGTGGATGGCCTTGTTTGGTCAGGCCATCGGCGGAAGTGTTGGCACATCACCTACCCGCGTCCTCTAGGCCTACGAAACCTACTACCAAACGATATTGGTACTCTCCTACGTATACCTGAAGCTCTAAACAGAGATCCCTGCAAGATAAACAGAAAATCAACATATTATAATTCATTCTAGAAAATGTGAATCCAAGTGTTATAGCAGAGCACAATTAAATATATAATCAACTAGTGCATAGGAGTATTTCCACCCTTCGCAGTGTACCACTATCAAGGGAATCCCCTTGTCACTCTTCTGGATCCAACTCATTGTAATAATGTGTAGAGTCAGTCTATAACTTACGAACAACATTTATTTTGTGTCTTATGGGTAGTATTGTGTATATATATTTTTTTCATTTGAAATTCTCAATTTTATTGTTTGTGTCTATGTTTAACGGACTTGTTATTGTGTCTCGACTCTCAGGGTGACACTATCATTAAGGTAGTGTTATTAAGGAAAGATTAAGACAGGAATTTTCTTAAGTATTTTCACATTTAATAATACATCTATGAAAGGTGTGGATATATAGGCAGGAAAGAGGTGAGGTGAGGTGAGGTACAATGTTTGGAATGAGATAGTGGTATATTAATAAGGTATTAGTGAGATAAATGTGTATCAATGATCCTACTGAAATCGTCTTTTAACTGAGCAATCAAAAATGGATCTAAATTATACAAACCACAGGTAATATTCAAATTACATGATTTTTGTAATCTGTATTAAAGCAGATTCAATAATGTTCCAATTGAAAATCCTTATACAATTCGTTATTGAAGAAGCCGTTTCCCAATCAATTTGGTGAGAACTTTCTGACAAATGAATTAACAAAGCATTAGACAATTGGTGATGTCCTACAGAGTATATATGTTGCGAAATTCTAAATTTCATTTTTTTTATGTTTGCCCTACATAAAACCTATTACAGTCCTTACAAGGAATTTTTTGTAAATGTATATTTCTCTCTAACACATACGTGCACACACACACACACACACACACACACACACACACACACACACACACACACACACACACACACACACACACACACACACACACACACACACACACACACACACACACACACACACACACACACACACACACACACACACACACACTGTGTGTGTGTGTGTGATATGAGCCTATATGTAGGCTCAGGAATCTGTACACCAGTTGATTGACAGTTGAGAGGCGGGACCAAAGAGCCAAAGCTCAACCCCCGCAAGCACAAATAGGTGAGTACAAATAGGTGAGTACACACATACACACACATACACACACCCAGGAAGCAGCCCCTAAGTGTCTAACTCCCAGGTATCTATTTACTGATAGGTGAACAGGTACATCAGGGGTGAAAGAAACTCTGGCCATTTGTTTCCACCTCGGCCGGGAATTGAACCCGGGCCTTTAGGACTACGACCCCGGAGTGCTGTCCGCTTAGCCCCCAGGATGGGGGGGCACACACACTCCCTTTGTGTGTGTAGTGCGTGTGAGGGAAGGGTGAGAACTATACAGTTGTGAAACTTAAAATAACATAGACAGCTTCACTACATTACCGCGGACGGTCTCTTTGCGTTCTTGCCTCCAGCGGCAAAGCGATTAGGTAGGAGCGGGACGCCTTGGGCCTCTGAAAAACGCAACAAAATGTTTTTATATGTAGCTGATTTATTTTCAGGAATATTATATGCTTTACTACAAAGAAAGATTTGTGTTAATGTTAATATTAGACCTACAGTAGATTATTTATATCAATTGGTTATAATAACAAAGGTTGATGGAACATAAGAGACCTTTGACATGACCCAGGTCACATTTGACATGACCCAGGTCACATTTGACATGACCCAGGTCACATTTGACATGACCCAGGTCACATTTGACATGACCCAGGTCACATTTGACATGACCCAGGTCACATTTGACATGACCCAGGTCACATTTGACATGACCCAGGTCACACTTGACATGACTCAGGTCACACTTGACATGACCCAGGTCACACATGCCACAGATACACCCAACATAACTAATACATGTGTGATTTGGGCTAAGTAATATTATAGAGAAAGATCTGAAGTAATTATACCTGAGGATCATTAGCCAAAAGCAAAGGACCCATGAGCTTGAGCTCAACCTCTCTAAATAATCCCTCATGTAAGAGCACATATGCACAACCGCTTCCACAAACAACGTTTACGGAGACACTGACCAGCAACAACAGGGGCGGCCGTCCACCACAGCGCCACCACCACCACCAGTATCAGCGTCGTCCAGGTCATGTAGGAAGCCATCACACGCTGCTCGCCTGCTTGATAATTATATACGAATAATGATAATAATTCTATACATACCATGGAAAAGCCTTAAGCAAATGCTTTCTGTAGACAGTCTCCCTAAAATTAAAATATATGTAAATAGTTTAGAATCGTTAAATATTGTTCCAAAAATAGTGATGCAGGTCTCCAATTTTAAGCAACTGAATATCATTTCATACGTGTTTATAGAGTAAACGAATATACGTGTAAATTCATCAATGTTTTACATAGGAAGTTTAAGTATTTTAGTAGGCAAATATAACCGAAAAAATTATTATGTTGTTTTAACCATACACTGATTTATTTTTCCTTTCTAATAAGACAAAGTTAAGCTTAAATCATATGTTGCATTACTAATTACTGAAGATTTAAAATGGTGAACGATCCTTACTCATAAATTTCATTACATTTAAATACAAAACTAACTCTAAACTTGATTGTTGTTGTTGTTTTAGATTCAGCCACTTGGAACAAAAGTCCAAGTAGCACGGTCTATGGTGAGCCCGTAGTGGACTTAGCTGGTATAGGAGCGGGGCTCTATGCGTCTAAAAATGAATACCGACTCATATATATATATATATATATATATATATATATATGCAATTTCATATATAAATTTACATTATCCATGTTACAGTGTACAACACGACGTCGTATGCTTTTATTGTGCAAAACATTTAGTTGAAAACAGTGTTATCTTGAGATGATTTCGGGGCTTTTAGTGTCCCCGAGGCCCGGTCCTCGACCAGGCCTCCACCCCAGGAAGCAGCCCGTGACAGCTGACTAAACACCCAGGTACCTATTTTACTGCTAGGTAACATGGGCATATGGAGACTTGAGTGGCTTTACAAGAATGTTAATTCAACTTATTTTCTATATTCTCTGTTAACCCCCAATGTAACTTCTTGTATATAAGTAAATAAATAA
Organism: Procambarus clarkii; assembly: GCF_040958095.1. Taxonomy (NCBI): domain Eukaryota; kingdom Metazoa; phylum Arthropoda; class Malacostraca; order Decapoda; family Cambaridae; genus Procambarus; species Procambarus clarkii. Next base: position 5,805,597 of record NC_091188.1, on the reverse strand, counting down.
ATAAATAAATAAATTTATAATTTTGCTATGTTTGATGGATTAGGACATCATTGTAGTGCTGCCTTACAGCCTACCAACCTCGAGAAAATTATCAAGACAACAAAAGCTTAATGACCTATCAGCAAGTATAATTTAGTCCTGAACATAGTTCAGGACTAAAGTGAACCTCCAGTGTATACACACCAAGCAATGGAGTATACTGAGGGTAAGGTTAATACAAAGACAGCATAAAATAGGCATATATATAAAGATAAGCCTGCTATAGCGCGTATGGCGTGACAAAAGGAGGGAGGGGGGGTGGAATAGAAACCCCAGACGCGCATGCGCCACAGCGCCTACAATGTGACGCGGGACTTGGCATATCTGACACTCTAGGTGCATGCGTCATAATGAGAACTGTGTGACGGGGAGGTGATTGATTGATGAAGATTAAGCCACCCAAAAGGTGGCACGGGCATGAATAGCCCGTAAGTGGTGGCCCTTTTGAGCCATTACCAGTATCAAGAGCTGATACTGGAGATCTGTGAAGGTGCGACTGCACCCTGCCTGACGGGAGATGTCTCCCGTGGACGTGGAGGTGTAAATATATCCTCAGACGAAAGTGAGCAGGAAAAAACACCCGCTTCCCGCTAAAGGTTAATAGTGCTGGAACTCCCTTATGTTTTCATTATCATCATAGCTGTTTCTACAACACTAAGGTAGTTTTTTGAAAAGAAATCAACTTGCCATATTATTCAGGTATACACTGTGTGTGTGTTTTGGAATATTGCCTTTTTGTATTATAAGTGGACACTTCATTTTTCCTTGCTGCTATAATATTATGACGTCAGAGGGATCATTTCGTACATTTTACCTCATTCTTATCAAGAACTTTTGAAAAATAATAATTGCAAAAATAAAAATCGTTGATTGAAAACAAAGATAAAATTTAAAATAATGTTTAACAGAGCTATGCAAAACATTTGTAAAAAGTAAGTTTTAGGTAATTTGCATAAAAATATCTAGTTTTTTTTTTTACCTATTTGGAGTTTAAGGAAGCAGCAGTTTGCGGTGCTTGGTCGGCTTGAGTGTTAGCGTAAGCGTAATTTTGCGTAACCGTATATGCACTCACGGCGTTATACTGCGTGATCGTATACACACTCACAGGCGTTGTACTGCGTGAGCGTGTACGCACTCACCGGCGTTACGTGCTTAAGTCTTTGGGTCCTCCCGATCTGTTCTTATATATTCCATTTAGGAGCCTGGCGGCGAGAAATCACTTATGTACATCTATCCTGTTGGGGAATCTTCCCGGGGGGAAAACCCATGTTTTTCCCACCATGAGTCCTGACTGGCCAGGTTGTTATTATTGTTCTGTTACACAGGAAAGATATACTACCAAAGTTACACATGTTTATCACTCTCTCTCATGTGTTAATAGTCAAGACACTGATGGTTCAATGTTAATACCTCGAACTGAAATTTTTTATCGTGTATCACTTCATTTGAAGCCCGGCCCTTGATACTGGCCCTTATAGTGATTCATTATTTGTCATTACATATTCACTTTATTTAATGTTAAGTGACAAAGTAGAAGCACGGAGAAGCAGGAGGGAACTGCGTACCAGAGCGTTCGTAAGGTGTATTTTTGGACTTGACCTCACGAGTAAATACTTGTTGAGGGGACGTGTTCAAAATGGTAGTCCAGGGATGGTAGGAACCCATCACACACTCACTGCTCATCTGCTAGTTTGTAGATAGTTTTCTAAACAATTATATATATATATATATATATATATATATATATATATATATATATATATATATATATATATATATATATATATATATATTATATAATAATAATCTCTCTCTCTCTCTCTCTCTCTCTCTCTCTCTCTCTCTCTGTATATATATATATATATATATATATATACAGAGAGAGAGAGAGAGAGAGAGAGAGAGAGAGAGAGAGAGAGAGAGAGAGAGAGAGAGAGAGAGAGAGAGAGAGAGAGAGAGAGAGAGAGAGAGAGAGAGAGAGAGAGAGAGAGAGAGAGAGAGAGAGAGAGAGAGAGAGAGAGAGAGAGAGAGAGAGAGAGAGAGAGAGAGAGAGATTCAAAAGAACGAACCAGGTTTCAACAAGAATTTGATAATATTTTGATACAAAAGTAAGCTAAATCCAAACTTGTAAATTGACTCCAATGTGCAATTTTATATATAAATATATATTTTACACGTCTCTACAACATAGATGTCAGAGAGATCACTCCACACATGCCACCAGAATATAGTGACGCCAGGGATCTCCCCCCCCCCTCCCCATAGGCCGTCACATTCTTATGAAGAACTTTAAAACAATGACAAAACTGAAAATCTTGGTATGAAGACAGACAAAATTAGACCAAAATTGTATAATAGAGTTATACATAATATTTGTAAAAAGAATATGTAGGAAATTTGCATATAATTACTTTTTTTTCAAGAAGCAGTAGCTTGCTGGTTCGTCTGCAATCTTGCGTGTTTGCGTGAGCGCAAATGCACTCACCAGCGATACTATCGTGAGCGCAAATGCACTCACCCGCGTTACTTGCGCAAGTGTATGGGGCCTCCGGATCTGTTCTTATATATTCCCTTTAAGAATCTAGCAGCTGTTATATGTGTACATCCTGTTGGGGAATCTTCACGGGGCAAAACCCTTATATATTCCCCACCCCGGGTTCTAACTGGCCAGATTGTTGTTGTTTTTCTGTTACATAGGAAGGATTTGAAAGATTGTGAAAGGAAAGATCACGAGGAAAAAGCTCGTGGAACATCTAGAGAGGAGCTTTGTAACACCACCACCATAGGTTCAGGGATGGTATATCATGCATATCAGGTTTAACAAAATTTTATGACAAAAATTAGACAGGAAAGAGAGATGTGGATAAACTGCATTTTCTTATGCTGTCAGAAAGCCTTTGACACAGTACTCCATATGACAATGGTACAGAAGTTGGAATAACAGAGAGGAATAACAGGTAAGGTGCTCCAGTGGATAAGGGAGTATCTAAGCAACAAAAAACAGAGTTACTGTGAGGAGGGAAGAACTCAGAGTGTCAAGATGTCACCAGCGGAGTCCCACAGGGCTCTGTACTTAGACCCATCCTATTTCTGATATACGTAAACGATCTTCCAAAGGTCGCATTGCTCTCAATGTTTGCTGATGATGCCCAAATTCACGAGAAGAATAAAGACAAAGGAAGATAGAAAGAGTCTACAAGACGAACTGACAAACTGGACGAATTGTCCAGAAAGTGGCTACTAAAGTCTTGGCTACTCAAGTAAGTGTAAAATAATGAAATTTAACAAATGGAGCAGGAAGCCGAACACAAGTTCAGAACCTTGTTCTCAACATTTGTCAGACCAATCCTAGGTATGCAACTCCAGCCTGGAGTCCATACCTTGTTAAACACAAGACAAAGTTAGAGAAGATTCAGAGGTATGCCACCAGACTAGTCTCAAAGCCGAGAGGTATGAGCTACGAGGAAAGGCTACGGGAATTAAAACTCATATCCGTGGGAGACGGAAGAGTTAGGGGAGACATGATCACCACCTACAATTTAAGTCTAAGGCCTACAATATATTTATTTATTCATTTACAAGAAGGTACAATGAGTTTTTGTGAGTACATAACATTGCTGTTTTTACATTTTTTTGCGAAGTCACTAACACGCATAGCGTTTCGGGCACATTTCAGTGATTTTGAGAAATTGTTTAGCTTCGTTCAGTTCAGGTGGTATGAAACTTGTATTAAAAACACATTTTGAGATGCAAATCAACCTTCTCGTTTCAATTAAAGACCACAGCTGCAGGGATGGTCAGTCTTGAGCATAAGCGGAACATTCTCAACCTTTAGTAATAACACAGTTGATCATGCGAACTTCAGCTTACATTAATGATAAAATTATTATTTGCTGGATAAAGACTAGAGGGGTACAAACATTATACAGAAAAATCCTTATAATTTAATTTATTTCTAGTACATATGGCGAATTTATTCCTGAGATGGTATGAAAACGTTCGTTAGCAATTGTACATAAATTTAACAGAAAACTTTCTATAAGTTAATTCACATCTGGAGGTGAATCTCTTCCTGAGTGTTAACATCGACGACAGTGTTGATCAAGGCTTCATCTGCCTCGCCAGAATCTGTGACCAAACCTCACAGGCGGTGGAGGCCTTTTTCTGTTCCCAGCTATCAACGATCCCTGCAAAATGGGTAAAGGAAGTCTTATTTCGTCACTCTAAACAGTAAATTCATAAAAAAAAAAGAAATTGTTTCACCTCAATAATTATTTTGCCTACTTCTCGTCCCTGTTTATCTGGCGTGTCTGTTTGTTGACGTTTATTTACACCCAAAAAGTCGGGTGATAATAACAGTACAGCATAAACAGTCGGTGAAAACACCCACACAGCATAAACAGTTGTGTTCCTGCTAGCATCACCTACAAGTCCCCTCGCCTCCTTGTGGATCTAATGTTCTCACATGTTCCCTGATGTGTATCTATGTCTATATATTGGTGTATACTGGCAGCAAGTTTTCTTTTAAACATGTCTCATTGAATATGACCGCATATTCTGTATTTACTATCTTCTGATTTAGGGCTTCTATCCCTCTAACTATTTTCTTGGCATCAGGGCGTAGCTGAAAGAGGAGTTTTCCAAAACTAATTTTCGTAATTTCAAGGTGAAGAAAAAAGTGAATTACTATAGAATGTATTACACTTATTTATATACACTTATATATTATGTCTATATGTGATATATATTAGAACAAACACATGGAAACGTATGCTGTCTACATTACCGTGAGGGGTCTGTTGGCGTTATGTCCTCCTCTGATCCTGATATAGTCCCTGCCAGAGGCCAAACTTCCTGTTTGTGAAGACATTCATATATATATATATATATATATATATATATATATATATATATATATATATATATATATATATATATATATATATATATATATATATATATATATAAAAATATATATATATATATATATATATATATATATATATATATATATATATATATATATATATATATATATATATATAAAAATATATATATATATATATATATATATATATATATATGTATACAATTTCTTGAAGTAACAGATGTACATTCAGTTCATAAATTAGTTCAGTCAGTTAAATGATGAAGTGAACCAATTTTATTTAAGGGAGTTTTGTAATAAAGCCTATACGATATATGACACTAATTTCTTGATCTACATATTCAGAACAACTTATCCTTTACAGCTCGCAAAAACATTGAAGAAAATGCAGCTCGTTTTACTCTATCATGATGGGATGAGTAAAAGGGTTCTTAAGAAGGAAAATCTGCTGTTTTTCTATATAGAAAAAACTTAAAGTTATAATCAAATTTATACACAGATACATGTAAAGATGGTAAAGAACTGATTTGTTAAATTTTCATTGTTAACTTAATAGAAAGGGGGGGGGGGTGTTGATTAACTATAATAAAAACACACTGAGCTTGCTCACACAGTGTGTGTAAACAGCTCACACACACACTGTCTGTACTTGCTTGAGCATGTGCTCACGCAAGCACAGACACACTGGATCATTTAATGTGACTGAGAGACAGAAAAAAATGCACACTAACACAGAGCTTAAAATGAGATGAAATATTGGTCACATATACTCACTCGCTTCAAGGAGCGAGGGCGTCCAGCAGAGAGAGAGCACCAGCACCACCAGCATCAGGCAGGTCTTGGTGCCTGCCATCACTCACTGTGGAGATGAAACATCTTGGTTACTGTTACTGTTAACACTTAAATTAAATATTTGAAGGAACTAAAGGTTATGCAAGCCGTACTAAACATGTGAGGTGCCGGATGCCTCTTTCATTATCTCCTATGCCAACGATTTTACTTTCCTTCAGGACGCTACGGCTCAAAGGATGAGTACGTTAGGGAAAGTAAACTGCTGCTCACAGAATGAGTAAAGGATGCACAATACACTACCGCTCACATGATGAGTAAGGGATGCACAATACACTACCGCTCACAGGATGAGTAAGGGATGCAGAATACACTTGCAGTCTCCGGCGACAACAGTTGCTATACCTCCCGGATACCAATACTTTACTACATGAGCCGAGGCATGAGATGAAAGGAATCAAATCAAAACCAATGTAGTGGAAAAACAAAGGGAGGGAAGAGGAGCTAAAGGTAGAGAGGAAGAGAAAGAGAAGCCATCAGCACGGGGATGAGAACTTACCAGCAGCCTCCAGAGCGTGGAACACGGATTAATGACGCAGCATGGACGCAAGAGATTGACAGAATGCAGCATAAGCAGCGATGCAGTGAGGCAGTTATAATCAACCAGTCGTGCTTGCAGGGAGCAATAAATCATTGCTCCACCTCTGTATCCTCCTCTCAGTAAGCCCAATCGGCCTCTTGGACCGGCAATCACATCTCCCGTCATCGCATCCCTCTCCTAATACTCCTTCCTAACTTTCCTCCATTGGATAAAAGTTCCACACCTGCGTATATATGAAATTTATGTAAGGAATTTAAACCAAGTCTTTCGCACTCTCCTGAGTGCTTTATCAAGGTCTGAGTGCGGGATTAAGACGAGACTTAACATCTCAACGTCTAATCAAATAAGTTCCGCATCTTATATACAAATTACAGCTTATGTCTTGATTACATGATACAAACTGTTATTAGCATCAGGTCATACTCTTGTGATGAAGGGATTCATGTATATCAAGATCAGGTCTTATCCGGAACATATTTACGGCTGTACAAACATACACGTGATCACTGGATTGTTTCAACCACAGGTTAGATATGTACGGAATGACAATTTAAGTATAAATTCTAGCAACCTCGTTTCATCAAACAAGCCTTCTGCATTTTTCCTGTTTCTTTTATTCTTGTAGTTTGTACTGCTTCTGTACTGGCAAGCGTGATTATTGAAAGCCTTTTATACAACAATATATTTTAATAGTGTATTTCTACAGAACAGGTTACTTGAGGAACAGCGGAAGGTATAAGGAAAAGCACCTGTGTAGAGTTTGCAGCTTTCGGATCCAACCAGTCTCAAGACTTTGTGAAGTCACTGGAATCAACGACACTGCTGTAGACTGCCTGTGAAGTCACTAGATTCAACGACACTGCTGTAGACTGTGTATGAAGACACTGGAATCATCTACCAAGGAGATGTTACTACGTGCTGCTCCTTTTGAAGTATACTCACTCTGCCAGGCGGCGCTATGTTTATATAGTCGTACTGGCAGTATAATCATCCCGGAAAACCCCCATGTATTCCCAGCCACAGGTGATAGCACAACCTTTCCTCCAGTCCAAGCAAAAAGTTAAATACTGACTTTGGTTCTACCAAATTATTCCAGTTTTTTACTTATTAATCAACCAACCAACTGACAGAATGCATCTTCCATACATTAGAGTAACAATCTATTTTTTTCTGAAGTGTAAATTAATATTATTATAATTTGTAGGTTTATGTATAGTTAGGTCTTGGTTAGGTTAGGTAGTGTGGTTACGTTGATTTACGAAGTGTTTACACTACAGGCTGTAGGTGAAAGAAACACGTATCGAGTCACAGCCTTGAACATGGCGAGGTGGACTGTAACTCCAAATACTAACTTATTATGTAGAGTTTTTGTAGTCCGTGTTTGACATATAGGTTGTGAACCTCACAACCCTTTATTTGTGACAATGGCAAGAACATGACCCAAACGAAAATTTCTAAACCTTTTCTCTCTCAGATTTCAGCAAATGATGAAGTAATTTGATCTTGAGAATGAGCTACAAATAAACATATCTCGTTTCGACAAAAAATTGTATTTGCTAATCTCAAGATAAAGACTATCTTTAACGCATGTATTTTTATTCGGATTTTCCCGAAGAAGAACTGAGTGTAATTCTGGATAATGTTTAATTAATTTAATTGGTGTTTTATATACTTCTGTTCTCAACCTAAGACTGAATATATGGTTGAGACTTAGCGTGACTGACCTTGACCCTCGGTGTTGTGAGCCTGATTGATGAAGATTACACCACCCCAAGAGGTGGCACGGGCATGAATAGCCCGTAATGTGAACTTGAGGCTCGCGTCTACAGCATTGATATCACCGAGTCTTCACACTAAAATATTGTTACTAACTGTCAGTGGAGCTGCTTCGATTAAGGTGACTCAAGAACTCTCCTGTTCCAGACAAATGGAACTAAATAAATAAAACTTATTGGATGCGAAGCTCTGAGAGTAAACAGCTTGGAGGGATAAACAACCAGGCAACGAACATGCTGCGTATTTAAGCTTGAGCTCAGTAAAGACTGGAACACAGGTCTGGAGCAGGGAAGATGCAGGCACTCCTCAAGTTACTAGGCTCTGCATAAGAATTATACATTAATGAGCACTAAGAAACTTCCAAAATGACTCATTACTTATTTCCAAAGCGTTTTATCATATTTGGTTACTAAAATGAAGATATTATTGTTTAGAATCTGACTGTCTGAGAAACATTTACAAATACGCATTTGCAGACAATAGGTAGATTAAGGTGCTTATCTTAGTGGGTTAGAGTATGGTATTTGTTTTTAAGGATAGACTATAAGCTAGAGCTTAGGTCCAGAATAAATACGATTTGCCTGTGCAATTAAGCTTAGGATATAAACATCTCTTCAAAATGTATGCAGTAGCTGTACCAGAGCCTTAGAGCAAAGAAAATGGACTATGAATGCATTAGAAGAAGTTTGATAATATGTATGTTAAAGTGGACAGTCAGCTCACAACTAAGTAGATCCAATTTATATGTCGGAAAAGGAAATGGTGTTTGGGCACGTTTCCTTACACCCAATGCAACTGTTCACCCAACACTATATAGGTTCTTGAGTACAAGGTAACTGTTGATGGTTTATTCCTGGAAAGGGTCAGTGATTGGCCTAGGCCCTAGGATATGGGGACCTTGATAACCGTAAAACATAAGAATTAGGAAGCCCCGCACCATGCCCACGACCCACACTAAGCGCGACCCGCCTCAACCCACCCCAATCTCTCTTATATGTCTACCCAGTCTGTACCTAAGGGACTGCACAATACATTACCGTTCACAGGATGAGTAAGGGATGCACCATACACTAGCAGTCAACAGTTGCTACCTCCCGTATACCAGTATCTCTTGGTTCAACTATGTGAGTTGACTGTCAGCTTTAATATACATATTATCAAACTTTTTCTAATGCATTCATGTTCCCTTTTCTTTTCTCTAAGGCTCTGGTACAGCTTATGCATACATTTTGAAGAGATGTTTATATCCTAAGCTTAATTGTACAGGCAAATCGTATTTATTCTGGCCTTAAGTTCTAACATATAGTCTACGTTTAAAAACACATACCATACTCTAAAATCTATATCAATAATACTAGATTGCAGTACATTCCAGCCACCCATGTGCCCATGTCCAGGCCAGTACCTTCCTATAGTCCCCATAACACGAAATACCTAAAGCTGCACCAATTGTTAGTGATTCTGAAATATTCGTAAAGTTTTAGTGTCATTTTTTGGTCTTGTCCTAGCTGTCGGTGTGTCCAGACCGGTGGGCGCGGCCCTCCAGCCGTTTGCTAGCGACACGGGGCACCCCCTTCCCACTGTCTGCCATTCGGAGACAATTGGATTAGAATTCTCTGGACGGGCGTCGTAACTCTCAGTGGAGGTTCTGGATATGCTGCGAGTTGAGATAGCAGACGTCTGTGGAGTGCAGCTCTTAACGACTCACCGTGCGCTTGGTAAGCTCGGCTCTTTGGCCATTTACAGGGATTTAGTGTCCCGCTACGATGGTTGTTGTTCCCACTCACTGATGATGGTGGTACCGTCACTGTTTCAGACTGCTGCTGTACTCTCACGTATGTGGGGCTTCATAGGGTTCCGTTTGAGTTCCCGGACAGTTTGCTACGCCTTTACTTTGGAAAATAGGGTGCAGTGGCGTCCCACCGGACGAACTTTGTTTCTTCCGGCAGGTGGTGGGGGAGGGGGTCTCGAACAGGACCTAGACCGTCTCTCTACGTCTCCAGTCTCCTGTTCCGTCTACTGTCACGTTGCTTGGTTACACCATACGTGCCTTCTACGCTGGGCACCCCTGGACATTTTTCCGGTGTGGCCTTGAGGGGCTATAGGTGGCGGTCTGCAGTGGTGTGGTGGCAGCTCCGGTCAATTTGTTCCGGGAGGAGAACTTTTCCCCGGTTGGTGGCCCCGGACCTGTTGCTTTGTGATGGTGTGGTGGGGGAGGCTTCCCTGCCATCTGATGCCTCTGTGGTGTTGCCGAGTTTTGCCGCCTGCACGGACAACGTTGAGGTTGGTGGTGTAGGTGTGGAGATGGTAGTGCATGAAGCCCGTCCCCGCCGCTGGCTCTGCCTGCCCCGTATACGGTTCCGGTGTAGCCCTTAGATTGTGAACTTGTGACCCCGGTCGTCGATCCTGCTGTGATTCGGAGTCGTGCCTTGCATGGTGTGGTACGGCCGCCCAGAGACTCTCCTGGTGTGCTACCTAGGAGGTGCAACAGTTTTGACGATCAACAGCCTGTGTTCAAATGATCCAGGAGGGTTCAGAGTGTGTCGCCCCCTTGTGCGTGGGTTGACGAGCGAAACTTTAAGAACTCTACGAGCTCTATCTCTATGGAGTGCGATGATGGTGTGATGGGGGCTTGTGTGGTACCGGCGAGTGGCGTGGGCGGGTTTGGTGACTGCTGACCCTGTTGTGGGGGTGGGGGCTAGTGCGGGGACTTTGTTTCCTGCTTCGGGTGCCTCACACGCATCCGTGTGTTCCGGTTCCCTGGTGTTGGGGGTGGTCCACCCTGAAGGGGAGGTTGGTGGGGCTCGTGATTTGATCGTGGTCCTGAGGAAGTATGCTCGCCGGAGGGGCTCTGTGTCTAACCCGGTCTCGAAGTTTCTTATAATCAATATTTTGCTTATGAATAAGTACATATTTGATATACTAATTTATTGTGAATATTTGAGTTTACCTGAAAAGCTCAACTAAATATATATTTTACGCGTCACTACAACATTGAGATGTCAGAGGGATCACTGCACACATGCCACCACAACATAGTGACGTCAGAGATCACTCCACACATGCCACCATAACATAGTGACGTCAGAGATCACTCCACACATGCCACCACAACATAGTGACGTCAGAGATCACTCCACACATGCCACCATAACATAGTGACGTCAGAGATCACTCCACACATGCCACCATAACATAGTGACGTCAGAGATCACTCCACACATGCCACCACAACATAGTGACGTCAGAGATCACTCCACACATGCCACCACAATATAGTGACGTCAGGGATCTCTCCCCCCCCCCATAGGCCGTCACATTCTTATGCAGAACTTTAAAAAAATGACAAAACTGAAAATCTTGGTATGAAGACAGACAAAATTAGACAAAAATTATATAATAGAGTTATGATAAATATTTGCAAAAAGAATATGTAGTAAATTTGCATGAAAATTATTTTTTTTACCTCCTAGGAGTTTAAAGAAGCAGTAGTTTGCTGGTTCGTCTGCAGTCTTTAGTGTTTGCGTGAGCGTATATGCACTCACCAGCCTGACTTGCGTGAGCGTATACGCACTCACCAGCGTTACTTGTGCAAGTGTATAAGGCCTCCAGATCTGTTCTTATATATTCATTTTAAGAGTCTGACAACTGTTATATGTGTACAGCCTATCGGGGAATTTTCCCGTGGCAAAACCCTTATATATTCCCCACCCCGGGTTCTAACTGGCCTTGTTGTTGTTGTTCTGTTAAGTAGGAAAGATTTGAAAGATTGTGAAAGGAAAGATTGTTAGGAAAAAGCTCGTAGAACATCTAGAGAGGAACTTTGTAACACACCACCAGCATAGGTTCAGGGATTATCATGCCTCACAGGTTTAATAAAATTTTATTATAAAAATATGATCAGAAAGAAAGATGTGGGCAAATTGCATTTTCTTAGGCTGCCAGAAAGCCTTTGACACAATACCCATATGAGGCTGGTACAGAAGTTGGAAAAAAAACACACATGAATAACAGGTAAGGAGCTCCAGTGGATAAGGGAGTATCGTAGCAACAAAAATACAAAGTTACTATGAGTGGGGAAGACCTCAGAGTGTCAAGATGTCACCAGCGGAGTCCCACAGGCATCTGCACTTGGACCCATCCTGTTTATGATATATACAAACGATCTTCCTAAGGATATAGACGCATTGCTCTCAATGTTTGCCGATGATGCCAAAATCATGAGAATTCTTGTATTAAACGCACATTTTATGATGCAAATCAACCTTCTTGTTTCAGTTTAAGACGACAACTGCAGGGATGGTTAGTCTTGAGCATAAGCGGAACATTCTCAACTTTCAGTAATATCACAGTTGATCAGGCGAACTTCAGCTTACATTAACGATAAAAAAAAACTAATTGTTTGCTGGATAAAGTGTAGAGAGGTACAAACATTATACAGAAAAATCCTTATAATTTAATTTATTTCATGTACATATGGCGAATTTATTCCTGATATAGAATGGAAACGTTCGTTAGCAATTGTACATAAACTTAACAGAAAACTTTCTCAAAGTTAATTCACATCTGGAGCTGAATCTCTTCCTGGGTGTTAACATCGACGACAGTGTTGATCAAGGCTTCATCTGCCTCGCCTGAATTGGGGACCAAAACTCACACGCGGTGAACGGCTATATTTGTTCAAAGCTATCAACGCTCCCTGCAAAATGGGTAAAGGAAGTCTTATTTCGTCACTCTAGAAAGTAAATTCATAAAAAACTAAAAAAAAAAAAAGTTTTCACCTCAGCAATTATTTTACCTACTCCTCGTCCTTGTTTATCTGGTCTGTCTGTTGGTTGCCGTTTATTTACTCCCAAAATAGTTGGGTGATAATAACAGTACAGTATAAATACTCGGTGATAACACCCATACAGCATAAACAGTTGGGTGAGAACACCCATACAGCATAAACAGTTGGGTGAGAACACTCATCCAGCATAAAAAGTCGGTGAGAACACCCATACAGCATAAACAGTTGATGAGAACACCCATACAGCATAAAAAGTTGATGAGAACACCCATACAGCATAAACAGTCGGTGAGAACACCCATACAGCATAAAAAGTTGATGAGAACACCCATACAGCATAAAAAGTCGGTGAGAACACCCATACAGCATAAACAGTTGATGAGAACACCCATACAGCATAAAAAGTGATGAGAACACCCATACAGCATAAACAGTCGGTGAGAACACCCATACAACATAAAAAGTTGATGAGAACACCCATACAGCATAAAAAGTAGGTGAGAACACCCATACAGCATAAACAGTTGATGAGAACACCCATACAGCATAAAAAGTTGATGAGAACACCCATACAGCATAAACAGTCGGTGAGAACACCCATACAGCATAAAAAGTTGATGAGAACACCCATACAGCATAAACAGTCGGTGAGAACACCCATACAGCATAAACAGTTTAGTGAGAACACCCATACAGAATAAACAGTTGACGAGAACACCCATACAGCATAAACAGTTGGTTGAGAACACCCATACAACATAAACAGTCGGTGAGATCACTTATACAGCATAAACAGTCGGTGAGAACACTCATTGCAATTTGTCCTCTTAAAAAGAACGTCGCTTTTGGCCGTTTGCCCGTATGGACGAATATGGACGTAATTTGAAAATGAAAAAAAATGTAGATAAATTTGGGATTTTTTTTTTAACAATAGTAAGTTAAGGGTCCTCTGATAGGTTAGGTGGGCAGGAAATTCTCATAAAGTTTCAAAACGGTATGAAAAACGTTAATGGAAAGTTTCCTCTTCTAAGCTTGCCGAGTAAGCCAGACGACTCAAACAGAAAACGGAACAGTACGTTACTTTTGTGAGTCGATTTCATTTCAAATTACGTCCAAATTTGGCCATAGAGCGCATACCAGCCAAAAGTGACGTTATTTTTAAGAGGACGGGTTGCTCATACAGCATAAACAGTTGGGTTGCTGCTAGCATCACTTAGCAGTACCCTCACTTCCTTGTGGATCTAATGTTCTCACATGTTTCCTGATGTGTATTTATGTTTATATGTGATATATAAGAACAAACACATGGCAACGTATGCTGTCTACATTACCGTGTGGGGACTTTCGGCGGAACGTCCTCCCTCGGCCCTCCCCCTTTCTGTTCGTGAAGACATTCGGATATATATATATATATATATATATATATATATATATATATATATATATATATATATATATATATATATATATATATATATATGTCGTACCTAGTAGCCAGAACTCACTTTTTGGCCTACTATTCAAGGCCCGATTTGCCTAATAAGCCAAGTTTTCCTGAATTAATATATTTTTTCAAATTTTTTTCTTATGAAATGATAAAGCTACCCATTTCATTATGTATGAGGTCAATTTTTTTTTATTGGAGTTAAAATTAACGTAGATATATGACCGAACCTAACCAACCCTACCTAACCTAACCTAACCTATCTTTATAGGTTAGGTTTGGTTAGGTAGCCGAAAAAGTTAGGTTAGGTTAGGTTAGGTAGGTTAGGTAGTCGAAAAACAATTAATTCATGAAAACTTGGCATATTAGGCAAATTGGGCCTTGCATAGTAGGCTGAGAAGTGCGTTCTGGCTACTAGGTACGACATATATATATATATATATATATATATATATATATATATATATATATATATATATATATATATATATATATATATATATATATATATATATATGTCGTACCTAGTAGCCAGAACTCACTTCTCAGCCTACTATGCATGGCCCGATTTGCCTAATAAGCCTAGTTTTCATGAATTAATGTTTTTTCGACAACCTAACCTACCTAACCTAACCTAACCTAACGTTTTCGGCTACCTAACCTAACCTAACCTATAAAGATAGGTTAGGTTAGGTTAGGTAGGGTTGGTTAGGTTCGGTCATATATCTACGTTAATTTTAACTCCAATAAAAAAAAATTGACCTCATACATAATGAAATGGGTAGCTTTATCATTTCATAAGAAAAAAATTAGAGAAAATATATTAATTCAGTAAAACTTGGCTTATTAGGCAAATCGGGCCTCGCATAGTAGGCTGAGAAGTGAGTTCTGGCTACTAGGTACGATATATATATATATATATATATATATATATATATATATATATATATATGTCGTACCTAATAGCCAGAACGCACTTCTCAGCCTACTATTCAAGGCCCGATTTGCCTAATAAGCCAAGTTTTCATGAATTAATGTTTTTTCGTCTACCTAACCTACCTAACCTAACCTAACCTAGCTTTTTTTGGCTACCTAACCTAACCTTACCTATAAATATAGGTTAGGTTAGGTTAGGTAGGGTTGGTTAGGTTCGGTCATATATCTACGTTAATTTTAACTCCAATAAAAAAAAATTGACCTCATACATAGAGAAAAGGGTTGCTTTATCATTTCATAAGAAAAAAATTATAGTAAATATATTAATTCAGGAAAACTTGGCTTATTAGGCAAATCGGGCCTTGAATAGTAGGCTGAGAAGTGAGTTCTGGCTACTAGGTACGACATATATATATATATATATATATATATATATATATATATAAATATATATATAAATATATATATATATATATATATATATATATATATATATATATATATATATATATATATATACAGGCGATTATACATATAGATTATACATAATTTTTTATATATATAGCAAATCTGATCAATATGGAGCTGTCTAAATTATACAAATCTGGAGTTAAATTTATATTATTAATTAATTTTGGATTTTTTATTCAACGATTTAATAAAATTTCTTGAAATAACAGATGTACATTCAGTACATGAATTGGTCCAGTGAGTCGAATGATGAAGTGAACCAATTTTATTCAAGGGAGTTTTGTAATAAAGGCTTTACGATATATGACACTAATTTCTTGATCTACATATTCAGAACAACATATCCTTACAGTTCGCAAAAACATTGAAGAAAATGCATTTCGTTTTACTCCATCATGATGGGATGAGTAAAAGGGTTCTTAAGAAGGAAAACCTGCTGTTTTTCAGTATAGAAAAACCTTAAAGTTATAATCAAATTTATACACAGATACATGTAAAGATGCCAAAGAACTGATTTGTTAAATTTCCATTGTTAACTTAATAGAAGGGGGAAATGGGGAGGGGGTTGATTAACTATAATAAAAACACACTGAGCTTGCTCACACAGTGTGTGTAAGCAACTCGCACACACACTGTCTGTACTTGCTTGAGTATATACTCAAGCAAGCACAGACACACTCATTGGATCATTTAATGTGACTGAAAGACAGGAAAAATGCACGCTAACACTGTCATAAAATATTGCACACACAAGTTCAAATATGTTTATTGAGATAAGAAAGAAATACATCTCAAAGGGATAGAGTAGCTTAGGCTATTTCTACCCCCATGCACACACATATACTAACGGTCTTCAAGGAGCGAGGGCGTCCAGCAGAGAGAGAGCACTAGCACCACCAGCATCAGGCAGGTTGGGGAGCCAGCCATCACTCACTGTGGAGATGAAACATCAGCTTGGTTACTGTTACTGTTAACACATTAAATATTTGAAGGAACCAAAGGTTATGCAAGCCATACTAAACATGTGAGGTGCCGGATGCCTTTTTCTTTATCTCCTATGCCAACGATTTTACTTTCCCCCAGGACGCTACCGCTCACACGATGAGTAAGCGACGCATAGTAAACTGCTGACAGGATGAGTAAGGAATGCACAATACACTACCGCTCACAGGATGAGTAAAGGATGCACAATACACTACCACTCACAGGATGAGTAAGGAATGCACAATACATTACCACTCACAGGATAAGTAAGGAATGCACAATACAGTATCACTCGCAGGATGAGTAAGGAATGCACAATACACTACCACTTATAGGATAAGTAAGGGATGCACAATACACTACCACTTACAGGATAAGTAAGGGATGCACAATACACTACCACTTACAGGATAAGTAAGGGATGCACAATACACTACCACTTACAGGATAAGTAAGGGATGCACAATACACTACCACTCACAGGATAAGTAAGGGATGCACAATACAGTATCACTCGCAGGATGAGTAAGGAATGCACAATACACTACCACTTACAGGATAAGTAAGGGATGCACAATACACTACCACTTACAGGATGAGTAAGGGATGCACAATACACTACCAGTCACAGGATGAGTAAGGGATGCACAATACACTACCACTTACAGGATAAGTAAGGGATGCACAATACACTACCACTTACAGGATGAGTAAGGGATGCACAATACACTACCAGCCTCCGGCAACAACAGTCAACAGTTGCTATACCTCTATGATATCAATATTTTTTTCTACATGAGCCGAGGCATCAGATGCAAGGAAACGAACCAAAACCAATGTAGAGGAAAAACAAAGAGGAGGGAAGAGGAGTTGATGGTAGAGAGGAAGAGAGAGAGAGAGAGAGGCCATCAGCACGTGGAAGAGAACTTCCCAGCAGCCTCCAGAGCGTCGAACACGGATAAATGACGCCACATGGATGCAAGAGATTGACAGAATCCAGCAAGATCAGTCAGTGGGGCAGTTACAATCAACCAGTCGGGCTTACAGAGAGCAATTAACCATTGTTCCACCTTTGTATCCTCCTCTCAGTTACCCCAAACAGCCTCCCGGACCGGCAATCACATCTCCCCTCCCTCGCATCCCTCTCCTAATACTCCTTCATAACTCTCCCTCATTGGATAAAAAATCAACATTTGCGTATATGTGAAATTTATGAAAGGAATTTACATAACGTCTTTCGCACTCTCCTAAATGCTTTATCAAGGTCTGAGTGTATGATTAGGACGAGACTTACATCTCAACGTCTAATCAAATAAGTTCCGCATCTTATTTACAAATTACAGCTTATGTCTTGATTACATGATACAAACTGTTATTAAGCTCAGGTCAAACTCTTGTGATGAAGGAATTCACGTATCTCATGATGAGGTCCTATTCAATTTACGAAATAAATTAAAGGCTGTACAAATAAACACGTGATCGCAGGATTGTTACAACCCCAGCTTAGAAATGTATAAAAATAACAATGTTAAGTATAAATACTAGTTCCCTCGTCTCATCAAACAGGCCTTCTGCATTTTTCCTGTTTCTTTTGTTCTTGTGAATGTAATTTGTACTGCTTCTGTACTGGCAAGCATGATTATTGAAAGCCTTTTATTCAACAATATATTTGAATAGTGTAGCTCTACAGAACAGGTTACTTGAGGAACAGCGAAAGGCATTTGCGTTGAGTATATCACCTGTGTAGAGTTTGCAGTTTTTGGGTCCAGCCAGTCTCAAGACTTTGTGAAGTCACTGGAATCAACGACACTGCAGAAGAGTGTATGTGAAATCACTGGAGTCAACTACACTGCTGTAGACTGTGTTTGAAGACGCTGGAATCATCTACCAAGGAGATGTTACTACGTGCTGCTCCTTTTAAAGTATACTCACTCTGCCGGGCGGCGCCATGTTTATATAGTCGTGCTGGCAGTGTAATCATCCAGGGAAAACCCGATGTATTTCCAGCCACAGGTGGGAGCGCAACCTTTCCTCCAGTCCAAGCAAAAAGTTAAATTCTGGCTTTGTTTCTACCAAATTATTGCAATGTTTGACTTAATCAGCAACCAACTAACTGACAGGATGTATCTTCCATACATTAGAGTAACAAACTATTTGTTTTCTGAAGTGTAAATTAATATTATTTACTTTGTGGGTTTATGTATAGTTAGGTCTAGGTTAGGTTAGGTGGTGTGGTGACGTTGATTTAAGGAGTGTTTACACTACAGGCTGAAGGTGAACGAAGCACAGCCTTGAACATGGCGAGGTGGATTATAACTTCAAATACTAACTTATTATAGAGTTTTTGTAGTCAATATTTGACTTATAAGTTTTGAACCTCACAACCCTTTATTTTGACAACGGCAAGAACATGATCCAAACGAAAATTTCTAAGCCTTTTCTTTCTCAGATTTTAGCTAATGGTGAGGTAATTTGATCTTGATAATAAGCTACAAATTGACATATCTGGTTTCAACAAAAAATTGTATTTGCTAATCGCAAGGTAAAGACTATCTTTAACGCAATTATTTTTATTCGGGCTTTTCCAGAAGAAGAACTGAGCATGATTCTGGGTAATGCTCAAATAATTTAATTAGTTTTTTATATATTTCTGTTCTCAACCTAAGACTGAATATATGGTTGAGACTTAGCGTGACTGACCTTGACCCTCGGTGTTGTGAGCCTGATTGATGAAGATTAAGCCTCCCCAAGAGGTGGCACGGGCATGAATAGCGTGTAATGTGAACCTGAGGCTCTCGTCTGCAGCATCGATATCTCCGAGTCTTCACACCAAAATATTGTTATTAACTGTCAGTGGAGCTGCTTCGATTAAGGTGACTCAAGAACTCTCCTGTTCCAGACAAATGGAACTAAATAAATAAAACTTATTGGATGCGAAGCTCTGAGAGTACACAGCTTGGAGGGATAAACAACCAGGCAACGAACATGCTGCGTATTTAATCTTGAGCTCAGTAAAGACTGGAACACAGGTCTGGAGCAGGGAAGATGCAAGCACTTCTCAAGTTACTAGGCACTGCATAAGAATTAAGCATTAATGAGCTCTGAGAAAACTTAAAAAATGATTCCTGTTCACCCAACACTAAATATGTTCCTGAGTACAAGGTAACTGTTGACGGTTTATTCCTGGAAAGGGTTAGTGATTGGCCGTGGGGTTCCTTTGAGTTCATCGGTCTTCTTTCATGTTTACAACACGCTCTATCTCTTTGTGGTCCGCATACTTGCTGATATTACTGGTAACTGCAGCATCTAGAGACCTGCGGAACACCGCTAGTAGCATCCATTCTCTCTCACTTCACTCATTCATATTAACCCTTTGTTTGATGTCTGTGAGGCATTCTCCGAACCAATTCAGCATGTTTCTTCTGATGGCGTGTTCTTCGACCTTCCTAAGTAGCAAGAGTTAACCAACATCCCCCCGACTTCTTAAATTTAGTGATCGACCAGGTAAGTGACCCTCCAGGTAGTTGGGACAGAATCAGTTCGACCTTACCTTCTTTAAGGGCTCTCTCGAATATCTCATCAGGACCAGGAGATTTGATGGATTTTAGTCTCTCGAACTATTTAAGTGTGTCGTTCGTTGTTACACAGTCTGTTTTCTTCAACGTCTTCATGGATTTAAAATTTTTTTTTTAGCGCCACCTTTGTGATAACATTAAATTGTTGAGCATAATGCTCATTTGTGTTATCTTCGTTATATATATATATAAATATATATATATATATATATATATATATATATATATATATATGTCGTACCTAGTAGCCAGAACGCCCTTCTCAGCCTACTATGCAAGGCCCGATTTGCCTAATAAGCCAAGTTTTCATGAATTAATTGTTTTTCGACTACCTAACCTACCTAACCTAACCTAACCTAACTTTTTCGGCTACCTAACCGAACCTAACTTATAAAGATAGGTTAGGTTAGGTTAGGTAGGGTTGGTTAGGTTCGGTCATATATCTACGTTACTTTTAACTCCAATAAAAAAAAATTGACCTCATACATAATGAAATGGGTAGCTTTATCATTTCATAAGAAAAAAATTAGAGAAAATATATTAATTCATGAAAACTTGGCTTATTAGGCAAATTGGGCCTTGCATAGTAGGCTGAAAAGTGCGTTCTGGCTACTAGGTACGACATATATATATATATATATATATATATATATATATATATATATATATATATTGGAAAAAACATTTATTTGTCAAGTTTGCATCTCCGGCTATCTTAGCTTCGTAAGCTCTTTTGACTTATCGTATTTCCTGCTTGATCTGTTATTTTAATTTTTAATGAATTAAGAAATTTAATAATTAAGAAATTACAGTAACTTATCATCGAGCTTACCTATAGTAGCAAGTGTAGCTCTGAGTTAATTTTTTTTCTGTACTCTTCCTTGTCGAATTAAATTATTAACTTTGCTTATCATTCATTAAAAATCATTGTTAATTGATCTATTTTGTTTGCTAGTGATATTATTTCGGAAAATATATATATAAGTTCAACAAAGTTTCCATGTGCTAAAGACCACAAAATTCTGGTCCCCAATCGGGCTTGTATTAACTTCCACGGCCGAGTATTCCGTTGTGGTCTGTTTCAGCTCCTGCCGCAGTTGTTCGTAATTTGCCGTCCAAAAATCTGGGACTTAATTAGGACAAATGGAGTCAGTGAGGCGTCCATAAACTGAATATTTAACATGAAAACAGATATCGTTCTGATAAGATTGACGCCCCTAGACTCAACACAGATATCGTTTTCTGTGGTAAGAATAGTTTCCAGTGTGCATGAGCCTCATACTCTCGGCTCCTGGGGAAACTAGGACTAACTAATATGTTGTCAAAATTTGCTGATATTTTATTCATTCAAAGTCACTGCATATTAGATAATGAGTTCTAGTCTCATATATTGTAGCCACGGTAGTGCAGTACTCGCCGGTCACTTCAGCTGTCTGCTTAATGATGCTTCTATGTGACAAAGTTGAATATATCAGCCATCTTAGTGAATTACTGAACAGAAGCGAATGTGTTGTCATCGCTAGAGACTCAGAGATGCGTAACTTATCAGGTTTGCAACTTACCTAATGAAGAACAAGTTCTTTTCTAAGCACACATCACTGAAAAATGTGGCCAAACGGCGAGATTTGTATGTTTATAATTTTCTGTCTATGTGTATCCTTCGTTAAAAGAGTTATGAGTAAAAGTAAGAGCTGCAGTTATTTTTAACATACTTGAATTCTGTAGTTAAAGCCCTGAACTAAACATGACTAAGCTCTTTACATATTAGAGTCAAGCGTAAGGTGAGCTGTGGGAAGGGAGCGCTCTGTGCCCACATTCAATGTGAGCTGTGGTAAGGGAGAGCACTAAGCTCGCCAACAAGACGCTCTGCGGGAATGTTCACCTTCATCACAGGTGAAGGATGATGGCTGGCTGGGTGACCTTCCTGGCGTGGGTGGTTGTGTTGCTGCGCTGTGGCGCTCCCTCACCGGCTCTGTCTGGTAGCTACCCTAATGCATCTGTTCTCTTATATGTTGCCGTAGTATAACGACATCTGTTTTATACTCCTGTACGATTGAAAGTACAATCTTTGACTTTTAGTTAGAAGCACAATTTCGCGAATTTTTATAGTCTAAAATATACTTAAGAATGAACTCACATGAATATTATTGGACAGTTTTCGGGTCTGAATTTACATCATATAATTGGATTAGTATCGCGACGTCGGCGACAGAAAGCTTGTTAGCCTCTTGGAAGTCGTCAAACCCAGCGACAGGTAGTCCTCAAGATGCAACCCACAACAGCTGGCTAACTCCCTGGTGTACCTATTGCTCTTACATGAATGGGGGGGAATCAGGAGGTACGAAAATGGACCAAAACATGCCGTCCTGGCCTGGCCGGGTCGAATATTAAATTGTTGGCCGATTCCACTGTTCAATGCTCTAAAATGCCATGTTACAAATATATATTTTTTTATTGTAACAATGTACAATTTCGTACCAATATCTGTACTCAACCTTTTGTACGGGGTAAAACAAAGACGAGATGGAAGAAAACAAATGGAAGATAGTAAGAAAAAGATTCATAGATCGTTTCATTTCAATGAAGTTGTGGAAATCTGTAAGTCACACTGTAGGACGAGGTAATAATGCCCGTGAGTGGTGAGAGTGAACCAGCAAACGAACAGAGGATGAAGGAACACCAGAAAACTGAGCGGCTCTGTGAACCACAAACAAAAATAAACGCTGATAGGAAACGATGATCGCGCACCTCCATATTGCTTACATTACGGGAGAGAAAACAAAAGAAAGTCGGGTGAGTGAATATAAGCACCAGACAAGATCTTAGAAAACAAGAAAATTCTTGCAGGTAGTAACAAATGAAACCTCGAGACTCAAGTAGTGAAACGAGTTTTTCCACCTACTGACGTCCACGGTAAGACATTTAAGCACAAGACCAGCCAGCACAGTACAGGTAGAGACGCCAGTGAAGCCGGCAGGTCGCTCCCCACACACACAGACCAAAGTGTGGCATCAAAACTTGACTACCAACGATAAAAGGTAAACTTAACTTTTTAAAACCTTCGTGCATACATATTTTCCTTTTTAGTAGCACTATTTTTCCATTTTAGTGGGTAGTCAGTAGGGCGGTGTGCCAGTGTTAAGAGCATACCTCAAAGTGGATGCTCCTCGCTAGGCTTCCCTGGAGCACGACGTCCACGCTCGCTCCGGGGGCCGCCACGACTGCTCGTGGCCTCACCTTAAGAAATTAACTTTTCGCGGTGTTGGACGACACTGGGCAAGTGGCTCGTGGTCTGCCCGGGTCTCTTACTTGAACACAAAGTTTTATATATAAAGTGTTAACCTAACCAGTAACGAATGCACTCATGCCCCCCACCTAACCTCTCCTGCCGATGCATAGAAGATGGGGATAGTTGTGTGCTAACAACTTTTCATAGTACTTTGTAATTTGTACGTTGAGGACCATAACGACCGGAATGAGAATGAGTAATAGTTGAGAGGAGAGGTTGTAATGTTATTGGTGCTTGCATCCTGCAACACAGCCTTGATGTGGTAGACGTACAAGCATCTTGAACCACAGATGGTATGCGGTAGATGTGCCTGCGTCCTGTACCACAGGTGTTATGAGGTAGACGTGCCTGCGTCCTGTACCACAGGTGTTATAGGGTAGACGTGCCTGCGTCCTGTACCACAGGTGTTATGAGGTAGACGTGCCTGCGTCCTGTACCACAGGTGTTATAGGGTAGACGTGCCTGCGTCCAGTACCACAGGTGTTATAGGGTAGACGTGCCTGCGTCCTGTACCACAGGTGTTATGAGGTAGGCGTGCCTGCGTCCGGTACCACAGGTGTTATGAGGTAGATGTGCCTGCGTTCAGTCTCACAGGTGTTATAAGGTAGACGTACCTGCGTCCTGTACCACAGGTGTTATAAGGTAGACGTGCCTGCGTCCTGTACCACAGGTGTTATAGGGTAGACGTGACTGCGTCCAGTACCACAGGTGTTATAGGGTAGACGAGCCTGCGTCCATTACCACAGGTGTTATAGGGTAGACGTGCCTGCGTCTTGTACCACAGGTGTTATAAGGTAGACGTGCCTGCGTCCAGTACCACAGGTGTTATGAGGTAGACGTGCCTGCGTCCTGTACCACAGGTGTTATGAGGTAGACGTGCCTGCGTCCAGTACCACAGGTGTTATTAGGTAGACGTGCCTGCGTCCAGTACCACAGGTGTTATGAGGTAGACGTGCCTGCGTCCAGTACCACAGGTGTTATTAGGTAGACGCGCCTGCGTCTTGCACCAAAGGTGCTATGTAGTAGAAGTGCTCGTGTTCTACACCACAGGTAATACGAGGTAAGCGAGCTTGTGTCCTGCACCACAAGTATTAAGAGATGAAGGTGCTTGGTTCCTGTACCATATGTGTTATATGGTAATTGTGCTTGCACAGACGGCGGCTGAGCGGACAGAACACTGAACCCGTGATCCTGTGTTCCCAGGTTCGTTCCCGGGCGCCGGTGAGAAACAATGGGCAGAGTTTCTTTAGCCCTGATGCCCCTGTGACATAGCAGTAAATAGGTATATGGGAGTTAATCAGCTGTCACGGGCTGCTTCCTAGGGGTGGAGGCCTGGTCGAGGACCGGGCCGTGGGGACACTAAAGCCCCGAAATCATCGGAAGATAACCTGAAGATAGCCACCTGCACCATGTGTGTTAAGAGGTAGACGCACTTTCATACTACACTACAGGTGTGATGAGTTAGACCTGTGGTGCAGCCGGAAGCGCCACAGGTCCTATGAGGATGACGTGGTTTTGTCTTGCATCATAGGTGTTATGAGGCTGAGGTGCTCACATCTCACAATTGAAGGATCACAGACTACATAGTGAGCGTCTCATTCCTTTGTCGAGTAATACCTGGACGGACCAAGAGCTGGGACATGATGACGGAGTAATGGAATGGTTCCAACCCTCTAGCACTATCGGGGAATCGAACTCCGAACTTGCAACAAACGAGGCAATGGCTCTTTTGACCATTGTGGCATCTGTGATGAATAAATGCATTTCACCTGATTATTACTCACACTACATACGATCATTTTCTTAAATATCTCTGATTATTTTATATTACCTGACTCATATAAATGATTCCACAGGTGAAGGATGATGACTGGCTGGGTGACCTTCGTGGCGTGGGTGGTTGTGTTGCTGCTCTGTGGCGCTCCCTCACCGGCTCTGTCTGGTAGCTACCCTAATGCCTCTGTCCTCTTATATGTTGCCGTAATATAGCAACAAAAGTTATAACCATACGATATACATCTGTTTTCAAATCTTACAAAAATTGTTATTGTAATATTGGTAAATGTAGATTTATATTAGCTTTCCACCGTAACTTTCTCTATAACACTGATGTCTCCTGCTCCCAGACGAGCCGCAGGAGATACAGGTGATCGTACGTGTCATCTCTCTCTCTCTCTTCCTTACAGAGAAGGTAGGGCGGCCGGGTGTTCCTGGAGGCGGCGCCAGGCTGGCTAGACAGGCCCCGGACGATGCTTTTGTTCAAGCTATAGGTGGAGAAGATGCCGTCGGACCGAGCTCGGTAATATTGCAGTGTCTTTCTTGTAGACATATATTATTGACTATGATACAAGGGGGTTGGGGGTTAGCCCAATGTTTCTAGCACGAATCTTTTCTATGCTTTTAATGTTCTTCACTCCAGAAGGAAGTTCAAAATTAAACTCTCCAAGTTCCTTTTACAATCTTATACTGTTTGCCGCTATACAGGAGAGTGAATGATGGACTGTAAGGAAAACACAAATGATGCTAGGTTAAAAATGTGTTGAAATATCGCCTATTAAATTGATATTATTATTATCATCTCCATGCACTGTTAGTATGTTCAAGGATTTGATCTTTTCATGTGTGTTTATTTTCTTTCCAGGCAGCGGTATATTTTTCGCACGACATCAGTAACAATAGAAGACCTATAATCAGATTTGCGCAATGGTTTCCGCCACGGCCTTCGGCCTGGCACAGACGCTAACTTCACTTCACCTGGCTGATGACGTCACCTGGCTGATGGCGTCACCTGGCTGTTGGCGTTACCTGGCTGAGGGCATCACCTGGCTGATGGCGTCACCTGGCTGAGGGCATCACCTTGCTAATGACATATACTCAACACTTGCGGAGTTCAGAACAAACAAAACTCCTCCAACATTGCATTTTCTATATATATAAATAAAACATAATAAAACGATACATTTCCCGTTTCTTTATTTGTGGTGAAGGTGGACCTGCCGGAGGGCGCCGCTGTTAGGCCAGTGTACTGTTGTTAGGCCAGAGTACTGTTGATAGGCCAGAGTACTGTTGATAGCCCAGAGTACTCTTGTTAGGCCAGAGTACTGTTGATAGGCCAGAGTACTGTTGTTAGGCCAGAGTACTTTTGATAGGCCAGAGTACTGTTGATAGGCCAGAGTACTGTTGATAGCCCAGAGTACTCTTGTTAGGCCAGTGTACTGTTGATAGGCCAGAGTACTGTTGATAGCCCAGAGTACTTTTGATAGGCCAGAGTACTGTTGTTAGGCCGGAGTACTATTGTTAGGCCAGAGTACTGTTGTTAGGCCAGAGTACTGTTGATAAGCCAGAGTACTGTTGAAAGGCCAGAGTACTGTTGATAGGCCAGAGTACTGTTCACTTAAAAACACTTACGTACAGAGTACACTTAAAAACCTCTTGGGACATATAGGCCCCTTAAAACATTACATCCAGTACAAGGTGATGAGAAATTCCTTGAGAAAAAAGATAGTAGAATATCCGGTGAGACAAATACCAGCGCAGGTTAATGAACAACAAATATTGCCTCACAAACTTTATATAATTCTATGACTGAGGGACAGAGATCAGATGAGACAAAGATCAGATCTAGACAAGTGATCTCCCAGAAGGAATGTACTACTTCCTTTCGATGTTTGCTGATGATGCAACAATTATAGAGAGGAAACATTTAGTGGAGAAGTATATTAAGCTACACAATGAAATGGACAAATTTACGTAAAGTATCAAGAATCGAACATAGAAAAGTCCTGGAGAGTTTATATTATGACATCGAACCTGTCACTCGAGGTCAATATCAAACCTGTCACTCGAGGCCGACATCAAACCTGTCACTCGAGGCCCTCATCAAACGAATATCATTAGTTGCACATGTAAGATTGACCAACATAAGAACTTCCACCAGAAACCAAAATACAGATTGATTTAGGACCCTGCATACCACATACCTACATACCACATATACACCAAACCAGTCAGGTTTGGAATATGTGGCGAGAGCATGGAGCGGTTAGTTTGTTAAACACGCATTAAAAAAAAACTCCAGAGGCATACCGATAGACAAGTCGAAGAGTTGAGAGAGATGAGTTATGAGGACAAAATAGCAGACTTAATCTATGTCACTGGACAACCCGTTCTCGCACTTGCTTATAGTCAATATTGGCTTATTCAATAAGTGGATATGTGACATACTAATTGATTGTGAATATTTTAGTTTACCTTGAAAAGCTTTATAGAAAACACCGTCCTCACCTAACCTTCTTAGTATGTTAAGATAAGCATCTTATTGCTTCTTAATTACAATTATTACTTAACCTATACCGTTGATATGTTAAGTAATAATTGTAAATAAGAAGCAATAAGATGCTTATCTTAACATACTAAGAATTTTAGGTGAAGTCGGTGTTTTCTATGAAGCTTTTCAAGGTAAACTAAAATATTCGCAATCACTTAGTATGTCACATGTGCACTTATTAAATAAGCCAATATTGACTATAAGCAAGTGCGAGAACGGGTTGCACTGGAAAGACAGAAAAGTTAGGTAAGATATTTTTACAATATAGTGACAAGGTAGAGACAAGGACATACTTGGAATTGGGCGCTACTCAAACACATGGGACACAGCTCGAAACTAAGTACCGAAATAAGAAAGACAAACAATTGAAAGAATTGTTCATTGTCAGAAACAGTAAACAAAAGGAATGGATTAGAAAGTAAAATAATGTATGCGAACTCTATTCGCTGCTTCAAATGTATATACATCATATGAGAGGCAAGACGAGTGAGTTGAATCTTAATAAGGGAACGCACAATTAGGTGAGTACACATATACAGACACACAAACACACGGGGTCCCACGGAGCAGTGAATCTTCTCTAACTTTGTCTTTTGTTTAACTAGGTATGGACTATAGGCTGGAGCTGCATATTCCAGGATTGGTCTGACATAAGTGGGATTACGTTAGTTGTCTTCTAACTTTCTGGTAGGTCTCCTGTTTCCAGTGACCTGTTATACACCATAGAGAGTTGCACACTTAGTGCTTCTGCACTTTCCTTTAGTATCCATGGTGAGATTCTGTCAGGCTCTACAGCCTTTGTCACATCCTGCTCCAACAGACACCTTTTGACCTCATCACTGGTGAGGTCAAGTTCCTCCAAGGTAGCTTGGTTAGCCTTCTCCTCATTTAGTGCAGGGGCTTCTCCTTGTTCTATTGTGAAGACCTCCTGGAATCTCTTGTTGAGTTCTTCACAGTTCTCGAGTGTGTGTGTGTGTGTGTGTGTGTGTGTGTGTGTGTGTGTGTGTGTGTGTGTGTGTGTGTGTGTGTGTGTGTGTGTGTGTGTGTGTGTGTGTGTGTGTGTGTGTGTGTGTGTGTGTTTACTAGTTGTGTTTACTAGTTGTGTTTTTACGATGGTTGAGCTTTGCTCTTTCGGCCCGCCTCTCAACTGTCAATCAACTGTTTACTAACTACTTTTTTTTTTCCCACACACCACACACACACACACCCCAGGAAGCAGCCCGTGACAGCTGACTAACTCCCAGGTACCTATTTACTGCTAGGTAACAGGGGCACTTAGGGTGAAAGAAACTTTGCCCATTTGTTTCTGCCTCGTGCGGGAATCGAACCCGCGCCACAGAATTACGAGTCCTGCGCGCTATCCACCAGGCTACGAGGCCCCATAGGTGTGTGTGTGTGTGTGTGTGTGTGTGTGTGTGTGTGTGTGTGTGTGTGTGTGTGTGTGTGTGTGTGTGTGTGTGTGTGTGTGTGTGTGTGTGTTTACTATTTGTGCCTGCAATGTCGAGCTATTAGCTCTTGGACCCCCGCCTCTCTAACCAACCTTGTTTTCTCTTTTATATCTACTACATATATTTTTCTCTCAAACACACGCACACATATCCCCAGGAAGCGACCCGTATAAGCTGTCTAACTCCCAGGTACCTATTTACTGATAGATGAACAGGCCATCAGGGTGAAAGAAACTTTGCCCATTTGTTTCCGCCTCCACCGGGGATCGAACCCGGGCCCTTAGGACTACAACCCCCCCCCCCCTAGATCTATCCACTCAGCCGCGAAACCCCCCACTGCCTCGTGGGGCCCCGTGTGTTTGTGCGAGTGTATATGTGTACTCACCTAATTGTGTGTTCCCTTATTAAGTTTCAACTAATTTGTCTTGCCTCTCATATGTTGTATATACATTTGAAGCAGCGAATAGAGTTCGCATACATTATTTTACTTTCTAATCCATTCCTTTTGTTTACTGTTTCTGACAATGAACAATTCTTTCAATTGTTTGTCTTTCATATTTGGGTACTTGGTTTCGAGCTGTGTCCCCTGTGTTTGTGTAGCATCAATTCCAAGTATATGTCCTTGTCTCTACCTCGTCACTGTCAATGAGACATTTATTGTAAAAATATCTTTCCTAACTTTTCTGTCTTTCCAGTGACATAGATTAAGTCTTCTATTTTGTCCTCATAATTCATTTCTCTCAACTCTTCGACTTGTCTATCGGTATGCCTCTGGAGTTTCTTTTTTTTTAATGCGTGTTTAACAAAATAACCGCTAGATGCTCTCGCCACATATTCCAAACCTGACTGGTTTGATGTATATGTAGTATGCAGGTATGTGGTATGCAGGTATGTGGTATGCAGGGTCCTAAATCAATCTGTATTTTGGTTTCTGATGGAAGTTTTTATGTTGGTCAGTCTTGTATGTGCAGCTAATGATATTCGTTTGATGTGGGCCTCGAGTGACAGGTTTGATGTGGGCCTCGAGTGACAGGTTTGATGTGGGCCTCGAGTGACAGGTTTGATGTGGGCCTCGAGTGACAGGTTTGATGTGGGCCTCGAGTGACAGGTTTGATGTGGGCCTCGAGTGACAGGTTTGATGTGGGCCTCGAGTGACAGGTTTGATGTGGGCCTCGAGTGACAGGTTTGATGTGGTCCTCGAGTGACAGGTTCGATGTGGTCCTCGAGTGACAGGTTCGATGTTATATCAACTCTTCAGGACTTTTCTATGTTCGATTCTTGATACTTTGCGTCTGGATTCATGTTGCCTCAACATTAATTTGCACTTGCCTGTGTTAAAGTCTAGAAGCTACACTTTTTGGGGACCGCGTTTTTCAATTTTTTCCAGATCATCTTGTAGCTTATTATACTTCTCCACCATATGTTTCCTCTTTACAATTGTTGCATCATCAGCAAACATCGAGAGAAAGTAGTACATTCCTTCTGGGAGATTATTTGTCTAGATCTGAATTTTGTCTCATCTGATCTCTGTCTCTCAGTCATAGAATTATATAAAGTTTGTGAGGCAATATTAGTTGTTGTTAAACCTTAGCTAGTGTTCGTCTCTCCGGATTTTCTACAATCTTGTTTCTCAGGGAATTTCCCATCACCTTGTACTGGATGTAATGTTTTAAGGGGTCTATATGTCCCAAGAAGATTTTGAGTGTAACTAAAAAAAAAAGATGTTTTTCACCTCCAGGTCACTGAACACACTGAACACCACCAGGTCATCACTGAACACCACCAGGTCACTGAACACACTGAACACCACCAGGTCATCACTGAACACCACCAGGTCACTGAACACACTGAACACCACCAGGTCATCACTGAACACCACCAGGTCATCACTAAACACCACAAGGTTCTTAATGAACATCATCACTATACTGACAAGTGTGATAAAGACTCCTGTCCTCACACTTAACGCACGTCAATATATACGCTATAGATCACAGCGTCATATTCCCAGTGCTTTATGAAAGTATAAGTTCCATAATATTGATCCTCCGTGGTGGACGTTTGACCCTGTCGTCTATAGCTTTTGGTTAGACAAAACCACTTAAAATTTGACGCTTATGAGACGGTGGGGACAATTCATAGTTGCCTTGTGTACTAGATACAGTACTCTGGCCTAACAACAGTACTCTGGCCTAACAACAGTACTCTTGCCTATCAACAGTACTCTGGCCTAACAACAGTACTCTGGCCTAACAACAGTACTCTGGGCTATCAACAGTACTCTGGCCTATCAACAGTACTCTGGCCTAACAAGAGTACTCTGGGCTATCAACAGTACTCTGGCCTATCAACAGTACTCTGGCCTAACAACAGTACACTGGCCTAACAGCGGCGCCCTCCGGCAGGTCCACCTTCACCACAAATAAAGAAACGGGAAATGTATCGTTTTATTATGTTTTATTTATATATATAGAAAATGCAATGTTGGAGGAGTTTTGCTTGTTCTGAACTCCGCAAGTGTTGAGTATATGTCATTAGCCAGGTGATGCCCTCAGCCAGGTGACGCCATCAGCCAGGTGATGCCCTCAGCCAGGTGACGCCATCAGCCAGGTGATGCCCTCAGCCAGGTGACGCCATCAGCCAGGTGATGCCCTCAGCCA
The DNA here is from genome assembly GCF_040958095.1 of Procambarus clarkii. Lineage (NCBI taxonomy): Eukaryota > Metazoa > Arthropoda > Malacostraca > Decapoda > Cambaridae > Procambarus > Procambarus clarkii. Next base: position 5,773,581 of record NC_091188.1, on the reverse strand, counting down.
GGTAACGCCATCAGCCAGGTGACGCCTCAGCCAGATGACGTGAAGTTAGTCCCAGTGCCACAACGGAAACCTTGGCCTGGATGGAGTACTGGGCCCAAACCTGATTGGAGGTATCCGAACAGGCTCATTGTCTAACTTCAAAGTAAATGCCGCTCCCTGGAAAGAAAATAAACACACATGAAAAGATCAAATCCCCAAACATACTAACAGTGCATGGAGATGATAATAATAATAATATCAATTTAGTAGGCGATATTTCAACAAATTTTTAACCTAGCATCATTTGTGTTTTCCTTACAGTCCATCATTCACTCTCTTGTATAGCGGCAAACAGTATAAGATTGTAAAAGGAACTTTGGAGAGTTTATTTTTTAACTTCCTTCTCTAGTGAAGAACATTAAAAGCATAGAAAAGATTCGTGCTAGAAACATTGGGACAACCCCCCTCCTTGTATTATAGTCAATAATATATGTCTACAAGAAAGACACTGCAATATTACCGCGATCGGTTCGCAGGCATCATCTCCACCTCTAATACAACTAATACTATTTTTATACAAAAGATGAGGATCATCAGAACGACGGCGTGCACCACTGATCTGGGCGTGTCTGGCCCGCCTGGCGCCGCCTCCAGGAATTCCTGGCCGCCCTACCTTCTCTGTAAGGAAGAGAGAGAGAGAGAGAGATGACACGTACGATCACCTGTATCTCCTGCGGCTCGTCTGGGAGCAGGAGACATCAGTGTTAACATCGGTGTTATAGAGAAGGTTACGGTGAAAGCTAATATAAATCTACATTTACTAATATTACATTAGCACTTTTTGTAAGATTTGAAAACAGATGCATATCGTATGGTTATAACTTTTGTTGCTATATTACGGCAACATATAAGAGGACAGATGCATTAGGGTAGCTACCAGACAGAGCCGGTGAGGGAGCGCCACAGAGCAGCAACACAACCACCCACGCCAGGAAGGTCACCCAGCCAGTCATCATCCTTCACCTGTGGAATCATTTATATGAGTCAGGTAATATAATAGAATCAGAGATATTTAAGAAAATGATCTTATGTAGTGTGAGTAATAATCAGGTGAAATTCATTAATTTATCACTGATGCCACCATGGTCAGTAGAGTCATTGCCTCGATTGTTGTAAGATCGGTGTTCGATTCCCCAATGGTGCAAAAGGGTTGGTACCGTTCATCCGGTGTTGGTACTTCGTCATCATGTCCCAGCTCTTGGTCTGTTCAAGTATTCCCCGACTAAGGAATGAGACGTTCATTATGTAGTCTGTGATCCCTCAATTGTGAGATGTGAGCACCTCAACCTTATAACACCTATGATGCAAAACAAAATCACGTCAACCTCATAGGACCTGTGGCGCCGGATGGAATCTCACCATGGATACTAAAGAAAGGAGTAGAAGCTCTGTACCTGCCATTATTAATGGTGTACAACAAATCATTAGTAACAGGTGAACTGCCAAAAATGTGGAAGACGGCCAATGTAGTCCGATTATAAATGAAGGGTGATAGTCAGGAGGCACAGTACTACAGGGAAGTGTCCCTAACTTGCATACCATGCAGGATGATGGAGAAGATTGTGCGAAAAAAAATTAGTGGAACATTTGGAGCGAAAGAACTTTGTAACACAACAGAAGCATCGGTTCAGGAATGGTAAATCATGCCTCACAGGATTAATTGAATTCTATGACCAGGCAAAACAAATCAGGCACGATAGAGAGGGCTGATCAGACTGCATATTTTTGGATTGCAAGAGAGCCTTTGACACAGTACCTCATAAGAGACTAGTGCACAAGCTGGAGATGCAGGCGGGAGAGAGAGAGAGAATTATCAGGGGAAAGCGCCAAGCCATTATGACCATATGGCCCTGGGAAGGGGTCAGGATAAGAATTTGGGATGGGACGGGGTAAGGAATGGTGTCCAACCACTTGGACGGTCGGGGATTGAACCCTGGCCTGCATGAAGCAAGACCGTCGCTCTACTGTCCACCCAAAGTGGTTGGACGTGAAAGGGAAGGTACTCCACTGGATAAGGGAGAACCTAGGCAACAGAAGACAGCGAGTCACTGTGAGGGTGAGGTCTCGGAGTGACGAGGCGTCACCCGTGGAGTCCCACAGGGTTCAGTCCTTAGATATATACTGTTTCTGATACATGTAAATGATCTCCAAGAATGATTAGACTAGTTCCTCTCAATGTTTGCTGATGATGCAAAAATTATGAGGATGATTAAACCAGAAGAAGATAGTATAAGGCTACAAGATGACCTAGAGAAACTGAAGGAATGATCCAACAAATGGTTACTAAAGTTCAACCCAAGTAAATGTAAGGTGATGAAACTGGGTGGAGGAAATCAGAGGCCAGACACTGGATACCGAATAGGAGCGAAAGTCCTTCACGAAACGGACAGAGAGAAAGATCTAGGAGTTGATATCACGCCAAACCTGTCGTCTAAAGCCTCCATCAAAAGAATAACATCGGCGGCGAATGCGAGGCTTGCTAACATCAGAACTGCGTTCAGAAACCTGTGTAAGGAATCTTTCAGAACCTAGTAAACCACATATGTAAGACCAATCCTAAAGTATGTGGTCTCAGTATGGAGCCCGTACTTTGTCAAGCACAAGACGAAGCTGGAAAAAGTTTAGTGGTATGCCACTAGGCTAGTCCCAGAACTAAGAGGCATGAGTTACGAGGAAAGGGCAGAAGAGCCTTGGAGACATGATCACCACATACAAAATTTTTAAGGGAATTGACAGGGTAGGCAAGGCTTGATTATTTAACATGGGTAGTACGCGAATAAGGGTACACAGACGGAAACTGAGTACCCAAATAAACCACAGAGACATTAGAATGAACTTGTTCAGTGTCAGAGTAGATAGTAAAGGGAATGCACTTAGAAGTGATGTGGTGATATAATAGAGCCCAGTAGCCTCAGGAATCTGTACATCAGTTGATTGACGATTGAGAGGCGAGACCAAAGAGCAAAAGCTCACCCCCCTCCCCCGTAAGCCCAACTAGGTGAATACAACTAGGTGTGTACAACTAGGCGAGTACAACTACGTGAGTACTCACACACACACACACCACTCAGACGGGCTCACCATAGCCCGTGCTACTTGGAACTTTTTGTTCCAGGTAGCGAATCTTTAACAACAACAACAAACACCACTCACTTACTGGTGAGTGGTGTGTGTGGCATCTCGCCAGTAACTAGATGACTAGATGAAGAGAGAAATCCTAGTAGAAATCTCTTCCCACAACCAAACCATCGCCAGAGAAATCCTAGTAAACAACACAGAAATCATCGATAGATACAGCGATAGCAGACGGCTTGACGTTTGCGAGGCACTACACATTAAAAAGTCAACACCAGCAATCAACAGCCAATTAATGCACAACTATATTCTACCCACCTCAAGACTCCGCTCCAATATAGAAGCATCAAGATATATGGACCAATAGGCGTTCTACAATCACTTCTATTCAATACCCATTGTTTCGTGTTCTGTCTTGTGTTGATGAAATTAATACCCTATTAAATACCATCTCACCCCATCCACCTCACTCAAATGTAGATATAAACAAATCGGAGATGTGTAAGTTCTATTCAGTTGTGTATGTGTAGCTAAAGTCTTTAAAAATGTAATAAGTTTTACGAAATGCGCTCAAGTGTCGCGTCAGACTAGAAATAAAAATGAATTTTGGAGAATTGATTTTTGAATTACCACCAACAGTGAAAAGAAATGTACGAAAGATTGAGAAAATTCGTGTTAGAATTATTAATCTTACTTTTTCGGTCATATTTAATAATATATGTCTACAGGAAAGACTGCTACCAAAATATAATAATATATATATGCGAACAAGCCTGAAAGTTCAATATATATATATATATATATATATATATATATATATATATATATATATATATATATATATATATATATATATATATATATATATATATATACAGTATATATGTATATATATATATTACATATATATACACACACAGGTTTTTGATTCGCCATTATATAATATTAAAAATAATATGGCTAGTTCTGAATTTCAGACACATCAATATCAGGTCATGTGTTTACAGTGTAAAGAACATACTTGCAAATGCAATTTTTTTTCGTTGGACGTATATATATATTTTAGTCGTAAAATACAACCGAAAAATTCATTCTGTTGTTTTAACCCTACAGTGGTTTATTTCGATTTTATAATTTCTAAAAAAACAGTTATAGTGTAATCTTATATACCGTTAATCAATACAGAAGGTTCCTAAGAACGAACCAGGTTTCAACAAGAATTTGATATTTTGATACAAAAGTAAGCTAAATCCAAACTTGTAAATCGACTCCAATGTACAATTTTATATATAAATGTATATTTTACACGTCTCTACAACATAGACGTCAGAGAGATCACTCCACACATGCCACCAGAATATAGTGACGTCAGGGATCTACCCCCCCCCTCCCCATAGGCCGTCACATTCTTATGAAGAACTTAAAAATAATTACAAAATTGAAAATCTTGGTATGAAGACAAAGGCAAAATTAGACCAAAATTATTTAATAGAGTTATGCTTAATATTTGCAAAAAGAATATGTAGTAAATTTGCATAAAATTATTATTTTTACCTCTTTGGAGTTTAAAGCAGTAGTTTTCTGGTTCGTCTGCAGTCTTTAGTGTTTGCGTGAGCGTATATGCACTCAACCGCGTTACTTGCGTGAGCGTATACGCACTCACCAGCGTTACGTGGGCAAGTGCATAGGGTCTCCCGATCTGTTCTTATATATTCATTTTAAGAGACTGGCAACTGTTATATGTGTACATCCTGTTGGGGAATCTTCACGGGGCAAAACCCTTATATATTCCCCACCCCGGGTTCTAACTGGCCAGATTGTTGTTGTTCTGTTAAGTAGGAAAGATTTGAAAGATTGTGAAAAGAAAAATCGTGAGGAAAAAGCTCGTAGAACATCTAGAGAGGAACTTTGTAACACACCACCAGCATAGGTTCAGGGATTATCATGCCTCACAGGTTTAAGAAAATTTTATGATAAAAATATGACCAGAAAGAAAGATGTGGGCAAACTGCATTTTCTTAGGCTGCCAGAAAGCCTTTGACACAATACCCATATGAGGCTGGTACAGAAGTTGGAAAAAAACAGACTTGAATAACAGGTCAGGAGCTCCAGTGGATAAGGGAGTATCGTAGCAACAAAAACACAGAGTTACTGTGAGTGGGGAAGACCTCAGAGTGTCAAGATGTCACCAGCGGAGTCGCACAGGGCTCTGTACTTGAACCCATCTTGTTTCTGATATATGTAAACGATCTTCCAAAGGATATAGACGTATTGCTCTCAATGTTTGCCGATGATGCCAAAATTATATGAAGTCTTGTATTAAACGCACATTTTGTGATGCAAATCAACCTTCTCGTTTCAGTTAAAGACCACAGCTGCAGGGGTGGTCAGTCTTGAGCATAAGCGGAACATTCTCAACCTTTAGTAATAACACAGTTGATCATGCGAACTTCAGCTTACATTAATGATAAAAAAACTAATTGTTTGCTGGATAAAGTGTAGAGAGGTACAAACATTATACAGAAAAATCCTTATAATTTAATTTATTTCAAGTACATATGGCGAATTTTTTCCTGATATAGTATGAAAACGTTCATTAGCAATTGTACATAAACTTAACAGAAAACTTTCTCTAAGTTAATTCACATCTGGAGGTGAAACTCTTCCTGAGTGTTAACATCGACGACAGTGTTGATCAAGGCTTCATCTGCCTCGCCAGAATCTGTTACCAAACCTCACAGGCGGTGGAGGCCTATTTCTGTTCCCAGCTATCAACGATCCCTGCAAAATGGGTAAAGGAAGTCTTATTTCGTCACTCTAAACAGTAAATTCATAAAAAAGTAAATAAAAAAATAAGAAAAAAATGGTTTCAGTTCAGCAATTATTTTACCTACTCCTCGTCCTTGTTTATCTGGCCTGTCTGTTGGTTGCCGTTTATTTACTCCCAAAATAGTTGGGTGATAATAACAGTACAGTATAAATACTCAGTGAGAACACTCATACAGCATAAACAGTTGGGTGAGAACACCCATACAACATAAACAGTCGATGAGAACACCCATACAGCATAAACAGTCGGTGAGAACACCCATACAACATTAACAGTCGGTGAGAACACCCATACAGCATAAACAGTCGGTGAGAACACCCATACAGCATAAACAGTCGGTGAGAACACCCATACAGCATAAACAGTCGGTGAGAACACCCATACAGCATAAACAGTTGGGTTCCTGCTAGCATCACCCATAAGTATCCTCGCTTCCTTGTGGATCTAATGTTCTCACATGTTTCCTGATGTGTATTTATGTTTATATGTGACATATAAGAACAAATATATGACAACGTATGCTGTCTACATTACCGTGAGGGGTCTGTTGGCGTTATGTCCTCCTCTGACCCTGTACACGTTCCTGAATGAGGCCAAGCTTCCTGTTCGTGAAGACATTCGTGTATATATATATATATATATATATATATATATATATATATATATATATATATATATATATATATATATATATATATATATATATATATACATATACTAGATTTTCTGCAGTTTCATCTATTCTTATGTTCATATTTCCATAATTTTATACATATAGCAATTCTGATCAATATGAAGCTGTCTAATATATACATTTCTGGAATTAAATTTATATTATTAAATTAAATTTTTAATTTTTATTCAACGATTTAAAGAAATTTATTGAAATAACAGATGTACATGAATTAGCCCAGTCAGTTGAATGGTGAAGTGAACCAATTTTATTTAAGGGAGTTTTGTAATAGAGCCTATACGATATATGACACTAATTTCTTGATCTACATATTCAGAACAACTTATCCTTTACAGCTCGCAAAAACATTGAAGAAAATGCAGCTCGTTTTACTCTATCATGATGGGATGAGTAAAAGGGTTCTTAAGAAGGAAAATCTGCTGTTTTTCTATATAGAAAAAACTTAAAGTTATAATCAAATTTATACACAGATACATGTAAAGATGGTAAAGAACTGATTTGTTAAATTTTCATTGTTAACTTAATAGAGAGGGGGGGGGTGTTGATTAACTATAATAAAAACACACTGAGCTTGCTCACACAGTGTGTGTAAACAGCTCACACACACACTGTCTGTACTTTCTTGAGCATGTGCTCACGCAAGCACAGACACACTGGATCATTTAATGTGACTGAGAGACAGAAAAAAATGCACACTAACACAGAGCTTAAAATGAGATGAAATATTGATCACATATACTCACTCGCTTCAAGGAGCGAGGGCGTCCAGCAGAGAGAGAGCACCAGCACCACCAGCATTAGGCAGGTCTTGGTGCCAGCCATCACTCACTGTGGAGATGAAACATTATCTTGGTTACTGTTACTGTTAACACTTACATTAAATATTTGAAGGAACTAAAGGTTATGCAAGCCATATTAAACATGTGAGGTGCCGGATGCCTCTTTCTTTATCTCCTATGCCAACGATTTTACTTTCCCCCAGGACGCTACCGCTCACAGGATGAGTAAGGGATGCACAATACACTACCACTCACAGGATGAGAAAGAGATGCACAATACATTACGCTCACAGGATGAATAAGGGATGAACAATACATTACGCTCACAGGATGAATAAGAGATGCACAATAGACTAGCAGCCTCTGGCGACAACAGTCAACAGTTGCTACCTTCCAGTTACGAACATTTTGCTACATGAGCCGAGGCATCAGTTGCAAGGAAACGAACCAAAACCAATGTAGACGAAAAACAAAGAGGAGGGAAGAGGAGTTGAAGGTAGAGAAAGAGAGAGAGAGAGAGAAGCCATCAGCACGGAGAAGAGAACTTCCCTGCAGCCTCCAGAGCGTCGAACACGGATAAATGACGCAATATGGACGCAAGAGATTGACAGAATGCAACAAGAGCAGTCATGCAGTGAGGCAGTTACAATCAACCAGTCGTGCTTGCAGGGAGTAATAAACTATTGGTTCACCTTTGTATCCTCCTCTCAGTAAGCCCAAACAGCGTCCCGGACCGGCAATCACATCTTCTGCACTCGCATCCCTCTCCTAATACTCCTTCATAACTCTCTATCATTGGATAAAAAACCATACTTTCATACATGTGAAATTTATGTAAGGAATTTACACCAAGTCTTTCCCACTCTCCTGAATGCTTTATCAAGGTCTGAGTGTGGGATTAGGACGAGACTTACATCTTAGCGACTAGTAAAATAAGTTCCGCATCTTATTTACAAATTACAGCTTATGTCTTGATTCCATGATACAAACTGTTATTAAGATCAGGTCAAACTTTAGTAATGAAGGGATTCACGTATCTCATGATCAGGTCTTATCCAATTTACGGAACAAATTAATGGCTGTACAAAAAACACGTGATCGCAGGATTGTTTCAACCACAGGTTAGATATGTACTTGAATGACAATGTTAAGTATAAATACTAGCAACCTCGTTTCATCAAACAGGCCTTCTGCATTTTTCCTGTTTCTTTTGTTCTTGTGAATGTACTTTTTACTGCTTCTGTACTGGCAAGCGTGATTATTGAAAACCTTTTTATACAACAATATATTTGAATAGTGTAGTTCTACAGAACAATTACTTGAGGAACAGCGAAAGGCATTTGTGTTGAGTATATCACCTGGGTAGAGATTGCAGCTTTCGGGTCAAACCAGTCTCAAGATTTTGTGAAGTCACTGGAATCGACGACACTGCTGTAGATTGCCTGTGAAGTCAATGGAGAAAACGACACTGCTGTAGACTGTCTGTGAAGTCACTGGAGTCAACGACACTGCTGAAGACTGTGTATGAAGACACTGGAATCATCTACCAAGGAGATGTTACTCCGTGCTGCTCCTTTTGAAGAATACTCACTCTGCCGGGCGGCGCTATGTTTATATGGTCATACTGGCAGTGTAATCATCATGGGAAAACCCCCATGTATTCCTAGCCACAGACGGGAGCGCAACATATCCTCCAGTCCAAGCAAAAAGTTAAATACTGGCTTTGTTTCTACCAAATTGGTGCAATGTTTGACTTATTCAGCAACCAACCAACTGATAGGATGTATCTTCTATACATTAGAGTAACAAACTATTTGTTTTCTGAAGCGTAAATTAATATTATTATACTTTGTGGGTTTATGTATAGTTAGGTCTAGGTTAGGTTAGGTGGTGTGATGACGTTGATTTAGGGAGTGTTTACTCTACAGGCTGAAGGCGAACGAAGCACGTATCGAGTCACAGCCTTGAACATGGTGAGGTGGATTATAACTCCAAACACTGACTTATTATGTTGAGTTTTTGTAGTCAATATTTGACTTATAAGTTGTGAACCTCATATCCCTTTATTTTGACAATGACAAGAACATGACCCAAACGAAAATTTCTAAGCCTTTTCTCTCTCAGATTTCAGCTAATGGTGAAGTAATTTGATCTTGAGAATGAGCTACAAATTGCCATATCTCGTTTCAAAAAAAATGTATTTGCTAATCTCAAGGTAAAGATTATCGTTAACGCAATTATTTTTATTCGGTCTTTTCCTGTAGACAAACTGAGCATGATTCTGGAAATGTTTAATTAATTTAATTAGTTTTTTTATATACTTCTGTTCTCAACCTAAGACTGAATATATGGTTGAGACTTAGCGTGACTGACCTTGACCCTCGGTGTTGTGAGCCTGATTGATGAAGATTAAGCCTCCCCAAGAGGTGGCACGGGCATGAATAACCCGTAGTGTGAACCTGAGGCTCTCGTCTGCAGCATCGATATCTCCGAGTCTTCACACCAAAATATTGTTAATAACTGTCAGTGGAGCTGCTTCGATTAAGGTGACTCAAGAACTCTCCTGTTCCAGACAAATGGAACTAAATAAATAAAACTTATTGGATGCGAAGCTCTGAGAGTAAACAGCTTGGAGGGATAAACAACCAGGCAACGAACATGCTGCATATTTAATCTTGAGCTCAGCAAAGACTGGAACACAGGTCTGGAGCAGGGAAGATGCAAGCACTCATCAAGTTACAAGGCACTGCACAAGAATTAAGCATTAATGAGCTCTGAGAAAACTTAAAAAATGACTCCTGTTCACCCAGCAATAAACATGTTCCTGAGTACAAGGTAACTGTTGACGGTTTATTCCTGGAAAGGGTTAGTGATTGGCCGTGGGTTTCCTCTGAGTTCATCGGTCTTCTTTCATGTTTACAACACGCTCTATCTCTTTGTGGTCCGCATACTTGCTGATATTACTGGCAACTGCAGCATCTAGAGTCCTGCGGAACACCGCTAGTAGCATCTATTCTCTCTCACTTCACTCATTTATATTTACCCTTTGTTTTATGTCCGTGAGGCATTCTCCGAACCAATTCACCAAGTTTCTTCCGATGGCGTGCTCTTCGACCTTCCTAAGTAGCAAGAGTTAACCAACATCCCCCCGACTTCTTGAATTTAGTGATCGACCACGTAAGTGACCCTCCAGGTAGTAGGGACAGAATCAGTTCGACCTTACCTTCTTTAAGGGCTCTCTCGAATATCTCATCAGGACCAGGAGATTTGATGGGTTTTTGTCTCTCGATCTATTTAAGTGTGTCGTTCGTTGTTACACAGTCTGTTTTCTTCAACGTCTTCATGGATTTCAAAGGAAATTGTTTAGCGCCACCGTTGTGATAACATTAAATTGTTGAGCATAATGCTCATTTGTGTTATTTTCGTTTTATATATATATATATATTGGAAAAAACATTTATTTGTCAAGTTTGCATCTCCGGCTATCTTAGCTTCGTAAGCTCTTTTGACTTGTCATATTTCCTGCTTGATCTGTTATTTTAATTTTTAATGATCTAGCAAGTGTAGCTCTGAGTTTATTTTTTTTCTGTACTCTTACTTGTCGAATTAAATTATTAACTTTGCTTATCATTCATTAAAAATCATTGTTAAATGATCTATTTTGTTTGCTAGTGATATTTTTTTTTAAATATATATATATAAGTTCAACAAAGTTTCCATGTTCTAAAGACCACAAAATTCTGGTCCCCAATCGGGCTTGTATTACCTTCCACGGAGTATTCCGTTGTGGTCTGTTTCAGCTCCTGCCGCAGTTATTCGTAATTTGCCGTCCAAAAATCTGGGACATAATTAGGACAAATGGAGTCAGTGAGGCGTCCATAAACTGAATATTTAACATGAAAACAGATATCGTTCTGATAAGATTGACGCCCCTAGACTCAACACAGATATCGTTTTCTGTGGTAAGAATAGTTTCCAGTGCGCATGAGCCTCATACTCTCGGCTCCTGGGGAAACTAGGACTAACTAATATGTTGTCAAAATTTGCTGATATTTTATTCATTCTGCATATTAGATAATGAGTTCTAGTCTCATATTTTGTAGCCACGGTAGTGCAGTACTCGCCGGTCAGTTCAGCTGTCTGCTTAATGATGCTTCTATGTGACAAAGTTGAATATATCAGCCATCTTAGTGAATTACAGAACAGAAGCGAATGTGTTGTCATCGCTAGAGACTCAGAGATGCGTAACTTATCAGGTTTGCAACTTAACTAATGAAGAACAAGTTCTTTTCTAAGCACACATCACTGAAAAATGTGGCCAAACGGCGAGATTTGTATGTTTATAATTTTCTGTCTATGTGTATCCTTCGTTAAAAGAGTTATGAGTAAAAGTAAGAGCTGCAGTTATTTTTAACATACTTGAATTCTGTAGTTAAAGCCCTGAACTAAACATGACTAAGCTCTTTACATATTAGAGTCAAGCGTAAGGTGAGCTGTGGGAAGGGAGCGCTCTGTGCCCACATTCAATACGAGCTGTGGAAAGGGAGAGCACTAAGCTTCCCAACAAGAGGCTCTACGGGAATGTTCACCTTCATCACAGGTGAAGGATGATGACTGGCTGGGTGACCTTCCTGGCGTGGGTGGCTGTGTTGCTGCTCTGTGGCGCTCCCTCACCGGCTCTGTCTGGTAGCTACCCTAATGCATCTGTTCTCTTATATGTTGCCGTAGTATATCGACATCTGTTTTATACTCCTGTACGATTGAAAGTACAATCTTTGACTTTTAGTTAGAAGCACAATTTCGCGAATTTTTATAGTCTAAAATGTACTTAAGAATGAACTCACATGAATATTATGGGACAGTTTTCGGGTCTGAATTTACATCATATAATTGGATTAGTATCGCAAAGTCGGCGACAGAAATCTTGTTAGCCTCTTGGAAGTCGTCCAACCCAGCGACAGGTAGTCCCCAAGATGCAACCCACAACAGCTGGTGTACCTATTGCTCTTACATGAATGGGGGGGGGGGGGGCATCAGGAGGTACGAAAAGGGACCAAAACATGCCGTCCTGGCCTGGCCGGGTCGAATATTAAATTGTTGGCCGATTCCACTGTTCACTGCTCCAAAATGCCATGTTACAAAAATATATTTTTTTATTGTAACAATGTACAATTTCGTACCAATATCTGTACTCAACCTTTTGTACGGGGTAAAACGAAGACGAGATGGAAGAAAACAAATGGAAGATAGTAAGAAAAAGATTCATAGATTGTTTCATCTCAATGAAGTTGTGGTAATCTGTAAGTCACACTGTAGGACGGGGTAATAATGTCCGCGGGTGGTGAGAGTGACCCAGCAAACGAACAGAGGATGAAGGAACACCAGAAAACTGAGCGGCCCTGTGAACCACAAACAAAAATAAACGCTGATAGGAAACGATGATCGCGCTCACTCGCGCACCTCCATATTGCTTACATTACGGGAGAGAAAACAATAGAAAGTCGGGTGAGTGAATATTAGCACCAGACAAGATCTTAGAAAACAGGAAAATTCTTGCCGGTAATAACAAATGAAAGCTCGAGACTCAAGTAGTGAAACGAGTTTTTCCACCTACTGACGTCCACGGTAAGACATTTAAGCGCAAGACCAGCCAGCACAGCACAGGTAGAGACGCCAGTGAAGCCGGCAGGTCGCTCCCCCACACACACAGACCAAAGTGTGGCATCAAAACTTGACTACCAACGATAAACGGTAAACTTTACTTTTTAAAACCTTCGTGCATACATATTTTCCTTTTTAGTAGCACTATTTTTCCTTTTCAGTGGCTGGTCAGTAGGGCGGTGTGCCAGTGGTAAGAGCATACCTCAAAGTGGATGCTCCTCGCTAGGCTTCCCTGGAGCACGACGTCCACGCTCCGGGGGCCGCCACGACCACTCGTGGCCTCACCTTAAGAAATTAACTTTTCCCGGTGTTGGACGACACTGGGCAAGTGGCTCGTGGTCTGCCCGGGTCTCTTACTTGAACACAAAGTTTTATATATAAAGTGTTAACCTAACCAGTAACGAATGCACCCATGCCCCCCACCTAACCTCTCCTGCCGATGCATAGAAGATGGGGATAGTTGTGTGCTAACAACTTTTCATAGTACTTTGTAATTTGTACGTTGAGGACCATAACGAACGGAATGAGAATGAGTAATAGTTGAGAGGAGAGGTTGTAATGTTATTGGTGCTTGCATCCTGCAACACAGCCTTGATGTGGTAGACGTACAAGCATCTTGAACCACAGATGGTATGCGGTAGACGTGCCTGCGTCCTGTACCACAGATGTTATAAGGTAGACGTGCCTGCGTCCAGTACCACAGGTTTTATGAGGTAGACGTGCCCGCGTTCTGTACCACAGGTGTTATGAGGTAGGCGTGCCTGCGTCCAGTACCACAGGTTTTATGAGGTAGACGTGCCCGCGTTCTGTACCACAGGTGTTATGAGGTAGGCGTGCCTGCGTCCAGTACCACAGGTTTTATGAGGTAGACGTGCCCGCGTTCTGTACCACAGGTGTTATGAGGTAGACGTGCCTGCGTCCAGTACCACAGGTGTTATGAGGTAGACGTGCCCGCGTTCTGTACCACAGGTGTTATAAGGTAGACGTGCCTGCGTCCTGTACCACGGGTGTTATAAGGTAGACGTGCCTGCGTCCAGTACCCCAGGTGTTATAGGGTAGACGTGCCTGCGTCCTGTACCACAGGTGTTATAAGGTAGACGTGCCTGCGTCCTGCACCACAGGTGTTATGAGGTAGACGTGCCTGCGTCCAGTACCACAGGTGTTATAGGGTAGACGTGCCTGCGTCCTGTACCACAGGTGTTATAAGGTAGACGTGCCTGCGTCCTGTACCACAGGTGTTATAGGGTAGACGTGCCTGCGTCCAGTACCCCAGGTGTTATAGGGTAGACGTGCCTGCGTCCTGTACCACAGGTGTTATAAGGTAGGCGTGCCTGCGTCCTGCACCACAGGTGTTATGAGTTAGACGTGCCTGCGTCTTGTACCACAGGTGTTATAAGGTAGACGTGCCTGTGTCAAGCACCAAAAGTGCTATGTAGTAGAAGTGCTCGTATTCTACACCACAGGTAATACGAGATAAGCATGCTTGCGTCCTGTACCTTATGTATTTTGTGGTAAATGTGCTTGCATCCCACACCAAACGTATTATGTGGTAAGCGAGCTTGTGTCCTGCACCACAAGTGTTAAGAGATGACGGTGCTTGGCTCCTGTACCATATGTGTTATGTGGTAATTGTGCTTGCACAGCCGGCGGCTGAGCGGACAGAACACTGGACCCGTGATAGTGTGTTCCCAGGTTCGTTCCCGGGCGCCGGCGAGAAACAATGGGCAGAGTTTCTTTCACCCTGATGCCCCTGTGACCTAGCAGTAAATAGGTACATGGGAGTTAGTCAGCTGTCACGGGCTGCTTCCTGGGGGTGGAGGCCTGGTCGAGGACCGGGCCGTGGGGACACTAAAGCCCGAAATCATTGGAAGATAACCTAAAGATAGCCACCTGCACCATGTGTGTTAAGAGGTAGACGCACTCTCATACTACACTACAGGTGTGATGAGTTAGACCTGTGGTGCAGCCGGACGCGCCACAGGTCCTGTGAGGATGACGTGGTTTTGTCTTGCATCATAGGTGTTATGAGGTTGAGGTGCTCACATCTCACAATTGAGGGATCACAGACTACACAGTGAGAATCTCATTCCTTTGTCGAGTAATACCTGGACGGACCAAGAGCTGGGACATGATGACGGAGTAATGGAATGGTGCCAACCCTCTAGCACTATCGGGGAATCGAACTCCGAACTTGCAACAATCAAAGCAATGGCTCTTTTGACCATTGTGACATCTGTGATGAATAAATGCATTTCACCTGATTATTACTCACACTACATAAGATCAATTTCTTAAATATCTCTGATTATTTTATATTACCTGACTCATATAAATGATTCCACAGGTGAAGGATGATGACTGGCTGGGTGACCTTCCTGGCGTGGGTGGTTGTGTTGCTGCTCTGTGGCGCTCCCTCACCGGCTCTGTCTGGTAGCTACCCTAATGCATCTGTCCTCTTATATGTTGCCGTAATATAGCAACAAAAGTTATAACCATACGATATGCATCTGTTTTCAAATCTTACAAAAATTGCTATTGTAATATTAGTAAATGTAGATTTATATTAGCTTTTCACCGTAACACTGATGTTAACACTGATGTCTCCTGCTCCCAGACGAGCCGCAGGAGATACAGGTGATCGTAATATCCGAATTAGTAACTGGGCGTCCACAATGCAAGCCGAGTTGGTAGCGATACTGGTAGCACTCGAAATTATTGACAACACTGAAGTAGACAGCTTAATTATTTCTGACTCCCTATCCTCACTACGAGCAATAAACAGTTTGCAATCAAGTAATAACGTGCTTGTCTTGGAAGGTAGACGTAGATATGTAAGAATACTTAGCAAGAGGGTAAATATAAAAATGTTGTGGATTCCTTCTCACATTGGCATGCAGGAACATGACAAAGTTGACGCCCTTGCTAAGGCTGCAGTAAATAAAGACAGTATTGAATGGAATCTTGAGTTATCAAATAGGTCCCTTAAAAGTGTCATTAGACGAGAACTCCTAGATGGATTTGAAGAAAGAAGAACAGTGCAAACTGGAACTAGTAGGTCCATTGTTCATCACAATGAAATGTGTGAAGTAAAACATGTGTATGGGGCAAGTAACAAAGTCAGCAGACTAACAGATGTTGTCACAGCTCGTATAAGACTTGGCTACAAGTATCTCTGGCAGTTCGGCTTGTATAGGGATCTAGATGAAGTAAAGTGTAAAGTGTGTGGACATAGGCAGGGACACACACTCGAACACTATATCTTGGATTGTTGTAAAATTGAGCCTTTTAGAGATAAATCTAAGCTCACTCTGTATGATATGGCAACCTATCTTATTACCATGGATAAATTACCTGAAATCCTTGCACTGTACCCACATTTTGCTTCCAGTAGATGAACGACATATGAGATTCAGAAACAAGTAGTGTATTGTGAGGACTAATAATAAACAGAAGCTTCCCTATGACTCTGTAATATCCCCATTGGCCAAACTATTATGTATTAACGACAAGACCTACCATTAATGTATGATGACTTACTGTAAATATGTAGCTCTTGTAATAGCACTTTCTCTGTAACTAGCTGACATTGTATCTATAAGGTGTGAAGGATTGAAGAAATTGTTTATGTAATAATCTAAGATGAGGTCTGATAAAGACCTTTTGTGCCCTCTGTAATGCTTTTGCGCTACCGCTCACAGGATGAGTATGGGGTGCACAATAAACTAGCCGCCTTCGGCGGCAACAATCAAAAGGTGATCGTACGTGTGATCTCTCTCTCTCTCTCTTCCTTACAGAGAAGGTAGGGCGGCCGGGTGTTCCTGGAGGCGGCGCCAGGCGGGCCAGACGGGTCCCGATCGGTGGTCCACGCCATCGTGATCCACATTGTTCACCAGGTGTTTCTGGAATTATTGGTGGACATAGAGCCTGCGAACCGAGCACGGTAATATTGCAATGTCTTTCTTGTAGACATATATTATTGACTATGATACAAGGGGGGGGGGGGGGTTAGCCCAATGTTTCTAGCACGAATCTTTTCTATGCTTTTAATGTTCTTCACTCGAGAAGGAAGTTCAAAATTAAACTCTCCAAAGTTCCTTTTACAATCTTATACTGTTTGCCGCTATACAAGAGAGTGAATGATGGACTGTAAGGAAAACACAAATGATGCTAGGTTTTGCTAGGTGATATCTATGCTTTTAATGTTCTTCACTCGAGAAGGAAGTTCAAAATTAAACTCTCCAAAGTTCCTTTTACAATCTTATACTGTTTGCCGCTATACAAGAGAGTGAATGATGGACTGTAAGGAAAACACAAATGATGCTAGGTTAAAAATTTGTTGAAATATCGCCTATTAAATTGATATTATTATTATTATCATCTCCATGCACTGTTAGTATGTTTGGGGATTTGATCTTTTCATGTGTGTTTATTTTCTTTCCAGGGAGCGGTATATTTTTCGCCAGACATCAGTAACAATAGAAGACCTATAATCAGAAAAGGGCCCAGGTTTCCGCCACGGTTACCGTCCCGGCACAGAGGCTAACTTCACGTCACCTGGCTGATGGCGTCACATGGCTGAGGGCATCACCTGGCTAATGGCGTCACCAGGCTGATGGCGTCACCTGGCTGATGGCGTCACCTGGCTGATGGAGTCACCTGACTGATGACGTCACCTGGCTGATGGCATCACCTGGCTAATGGCGTCACCTGGCTGAGGGCATCACCTGGCTAATGGCGTCACCAGGCTGATGGCGTCACCTGGCTAATGGCGTCACCAGGCTGATGGCGTCACCTGGCTGATGGCGTCACCTGTCTGATGGCATCACCTGACGTCACCTGGCTAATGACATATGCTCAACACTTGCGGAGTTCAGAACAAGCAAAACTCCTCCAACATTGCATTTTCTATATATATAAATAAAACATAATAAAACGATACATTTCCCGTTTCTTTATTTGTTGTGAAGGTGGACCTGCCGGAGGGCGCCGCTGTTAGGCCAGTGTACTGTTGTTAGGCCAGAGTACTGTTGATAGGCCAGAGTACTGTTGATAGCCCAGAGTACTGTTGATAGGCCAGAGTACTGTTGATAGCCCAGAGTACTGTTGATAGGCCACAGTACTGTTGTTAGGCCAGAGTTCTGTTGTTAGGCTAGAGTACTGTTGTTAGACCATAGTACTGTTGTTTGACCAGTGTAATGTTGTTTGGCCAGATTTCTGTTGCTAGGCCAGAGTACTGTTGATAGGCCAGAGTACTGTTGCTAGGCCAAAGTACTGTTGCTAGGCCAGAGTACTGTTGCTAGGCCAGATTTCTGTTGCTAGGCCAGAGTACTGTTGATAGGCCAGAGTACTGTTGCTAGGCCAGAGTACTGTTGTTAGGCTAGAGTACTGTTGCTAGGCCAGAGTACTGTTGCTAGGCCAGATTTCTGTTGCTAGGCCAGAGTACTGTTGATAGGCCAGAGTACTGTTGTTAGGCCAGAGCACTCTTGTTAGGCCAGAATACTGTTGTTTGGCCAGAGTACTGTTGTTAGGCCAGTGTACTGTTGTTAGGGCAGAGTACTGTTACTAGGCCAGAGTACTGTTGCTAGGCCAGTGTACTGTTGTTAGGCCAGAGTACTGTTGTTAGGGCAGAGTACTGTTGTTAGGCCAGAGTACTGTTGCTAGGCCAGTGTACTGTTGTTAGGCCAGAGTACTGTTATTAGGCCAGAGTACTGTTGTTAGGCCAGAGTACTGTTATACCTTATCTTACCTAACTTTCCTGTCTTTCCAGTGACATAGATTAAGTCTTCTATTTTGTCCTCATAATTCATTTCTCTCAACTCTTCGACTTGTCTATCGGTATGCCTCTGGAGTTTCTTTTTTTTTAATGCGTGTTTAACAAAATAACCGCTCCATGCTCTCGCAACATATTCCAAACCTGACTGGTTTGATGTATATGTGGTATGCAGGGTCCTAAATCAATCTGTATTTTGGTTTCTGATGGAAGTTTTTATGTTGGTCAGTCTTGCATGTGCAGCTAATGATATTCGTTTGATGCGGGCGTCGAGTGACAGGTTTGATGTGGGCCTCGAGTGACAGGTTTGATGTGGGCCTCGAGTAACAGGTTTGATGTGGGCCTCGAGTGACAGGTTTGATGTGGGCCTCGAGTGACAGGTTTGATGTGGGCCTCGAGTGACAGGTTTGATGTGGTCCTCGAGTGACAGGTTCGATGTGGTCCTCGAGTGACAGGTTCGATGTGGTCCTCGAGTGACAGGTTCGATGTTATATCAACTCTTCAGGACTTTTCTATGTTCGATTCTTGATACTTTGCGTCTGGATTCATGTTGCCTCAACATTAATTTGCACTTGCCTGAGTTAAAGTCTAGAAGCTACACTTTTTGGGGACCGCGTTTTTCAATTTTTTCCAGATCATCTTGTAGCTTATAATACTTCTCCACTATATGTTTCCTCTCTATAATTGTTGCATCATCAGCAAACATCGAGAGGAAGTAGTACATTCCTTCTGGGAGATCATTTGTCTAGATCTGAATTTTGTCTCATCTGATCTCTGTCTCTCAGTCATAGAATTATATAAAGTTTGTGAGGCAATATTTGTTGTTGTTAAACCTTAGCTAGTGTTCGTCTCTCCGGATGTTCTACAATCTTGTTTCTCAGGGAATTTCCCATCACCTTGTACTGGATGTAATGTTTTAAGGGGTCTATATGTCCCAAGAAGTTTTTGAGTGTAACTAAAAAAAAAAAAGATGTTTTTCACCTCCAGGTCACTGAACACACTGAACACCACCAGGTTATCACTGAACACTACCAGGTCATAACTGAACACCACCAGGTCATCACTGAACACCACCAGGTCATCACTAAACACCACAAGGTTCTTAATGAACATCATCACTATACTGAGACGTGTGATAAAGACTCCTGTCCTCACACTTAACGCACATCAATATATACGCTATAGATCACAGCGTCATATTCAAAGTACTTTATGAAAGTATAAGTTCCATAATATTGATCCTCCGTGGTGGACGTTTGACCCTGTCGTCTATAGCTTTTGGTTAGACAAAACCACTTCAAATTTGACGCTTATGAGACGGTGGGGATAATTCATAGTTGCCTTGTGTACTAGATTCAGTACTCTGGCGTAACAACAGTACTCTGGCCTGTCAACAGTACTTCGGCCTAACAACAGTACTCTGGCCTATCAACAGTACTTCGGCCTAGCAACAGTACTCTGGCCTATCAAAAGTACTCTGGGCTATCAACAGTACTCTGGGCTATCAACAGTACTCTGGCCTATCAACAGTACTTCGGCCTAACAACAGTACTCTGACCTATCAACAGTACTTCGGCCTAGCAACAGTACTCTGGCCTATCAAAAGTACTCTGGGCTATGAACAGTACTCTGGGCTATCAACAGTACTCTGGCCTATCAACAGTACTCTGGGCTATCAACAGTACTCTGGCCTATCAACAGTACTCTGGCCTAACAACAGTACTCTTGCCTATCAACAGTACTCTGGCCTAACAACAGTACTCTGGCCTATCAACAGTACTCTGGCCTAACAACAGTACTCTGGCCTATCAACAATACTTCGGCCCTAACAACAGTACTCTGGCCTATCAACAGTACTCTGGGCTATCAACAGTACTTCGGCCTAACAACAGTACTCTGGCCTATCAAAAGTACTCTTGGCTATCAACAGTACTCAGGCCTATCAACAGTACTTCGGCCTAACAACAGTATTCTGGCCTATCAAAAGTACTCTGGGCTATCAACAGTACTCTGGCCTATCAACAGTACTCTGGCCTAACAACAGTACTCTGGCCTATCAACAGTACTCTTGGCTATCAACAGTACTCTGGGCTATCAACAGTACTCTTGCCTATCAACAATACTTCGGCCCTAACAACAGTACTCTGGCCTATCAACAGTACTCTGGCCTAACAACAGTACTCTGGCCTAACAACAGTACTCTGGCCTATCAAAAGTACTCTGGGCTATCAACAGTACTCTGGGCTATCAACAGTACTCTGGCCTATCAACAGTACTTCGGCCTAACAACAGTACTATGGCCTATCAACAGTACTTCGGCCTAACAACAGTACTCTGGCCTATCAAAAGTACTCTGGGCTATGAACAGTACTCTGGGCTATCAACAGTACTCTGGCCTATCAACAGTACTCTGGGCTATCAACAGTACTTTGGCCTATCAACAGTTCTCTGGCCTAACAACAGTACTCTTGCCTATCAACAGTACTCTGGCCTAACAACAGTACTCTGGCCTATCAACAGTACTCTGGCCTAACAACAGTACTCTGGCCTATCAACAATACTTCGGCCCTAACAACAGTACTCTGGCCTATCAACAGTACTCTGGGCTATCATCAGTACTTCGGCCTAACAACAGTACTCTGGCCTATCACAAGTACTCTTGGCTATCAACAGTATTCTGGCCTATCAACAGTACTTCAGCCTAACAACAGTATTCTGGCCTATCAAAAGTACTCTGGGCTATCAACAGTACTCTGGCCTATCAACAGTACTCTGGCCTAACAACAGTACTCTGGCCTATCAACAGTACTCTTGGCTATCAACAGTACTCTGGGCTATCAACAGTACTCTTGCCTATCAACAATACTTCGGCCCAAACAACAGTTCTCTGGCCTATCAACAGTACTCTGGCCTAACAACAGTACTCTGGCCTAACAACAGTACTCCGGCCTAACAACAGTACTCTGGCCTAACAACAGTACTCTGGCCTAACAATAGTACTCCGGCCTAACAACAGTACTCTGGCCTATCAACAGTACTCTGGCCTAACAACAGTACTCTGGCCTAACAACAGTACTCCGGCCTAACAACAGTACTCTGGCCTAACAACAGTACTCTGGCCTAACAATAGAACTCTGGCCTAACAACAGTACTCTGGCCTAACAAGAGTACTCTGGGCTATCAACAGTACTCTGGCCAATCAACAGTACTCTGGCCTAACAACAGTACACTGGCCAAACAGCGGCGCCCTCCGGCAGGTCCACCTTCACAACAAATAAAGAAACGAGAAATGTATCGTTTTATTATGTTTTATTTATATCTATAGAAAATGCAATGTTGGAGGAGTTTTGTTTGTTCTGAACTCCGCAAGTGTTGAGTATATGTCATTAGCCAGGTGATGCCCTCAGCCAGGTGACGCCATCAGCCAGGTGACGCCATCAGGCAGGTGACGTCACCAGCTAGGTGACGTCACCAGCGAGGTGACGCCAGCAGCCAGGTGACGCCACCAGCCAGGTGACGTTACCAGCGAGGTGACGCCACCAGCCAGGTGACGTTACCAGCCAGGTGACGCCATCAGCCAGGTGAAGCCATCAGCCAGGTGACGTGTAGTCCCTGTACCAGGAAGTAAACCATGGCGGAAACCTGGGCCCAAAGCTGATTGGAGGTCCTGTATTGTTACTGCTGCCTGGCCAAAAACTAATTAACGCTCCCTGGAAAGAAAATAAACACACATGAAAAGATCAAATCCTTATACATACTAACAGTGCATGGAGATGATAATGATAATATCAGTTTAACAGGGGATATTTCAAATTTTTTTTTACCTATCATCATTTGTGTTTCCATTACAGTCCATCATTCACTCTCCTGTATAGCGGCAAACAGTATAAGATTGTAAAATGAACTTTGGAGAGTTTATTTTTAAACTTCCTTCTCAAGTGAATAACATTAAAAGCAAAGAAAAGATTCGTGCTAGAAACATTGGGCTAACCCCCCCCCCCTTGTATCATAGTCAGTAATATATGTCTACAAGAAAGACACTGCGATATTACCGCGCTCGGTTTGCAGGCATCATCTCCACCTCTATAACAATCATCTGGTGGATCATCTGGTGGATCAAAAAGATGAGGATCACCAAAACGACGGCGTGCACCACTGATCTGGGCGTGTCTGGCCAGCCTGGCGCCGCCTCCAGGAACACCCGGCCGCCCGACGCTCTCTGTAAGGAAGAGAGAGAGAGAGATGACACGTACGATCACCTGTGGTCTCCTGCGGCTCGTCTGGGAGCAGGAGACATCAGTGTTAACATCAGTGTTACGGAAAAGGTTACGGTGAAAAGCTAATATAAATCTACATTTACCAATATTACAATAGCAATTTTTGTAAGATTTGAAAACATATGCATATCGTATGGTTATAACTTTTGTTGCTATATTACGGCAACATATAAGAGGACAGAGGCATTAGGGTAGCTACCAGACACAGCCGGTGAGGGAGCGCCACAGAGCAGCAACACAACCACCCACGCCAGGAAGGTCACCCAGCCAGCCATCATCCTTCACCTGTGGAATCATTTATATGAGTCAGATAATATAAAAGAATCAGAGATATTTAAGAAAATGATCTTATGTAGTGTGAGTAATAATCAGGTGAAATTCATTAATTTATCACAGATGCCACCATGGTCAGTAGAGTCATTGCCTCGATTGTTGTAAGATCGGTGTTCGATTCCCCAATGGTGCAAGAGGGTTGGTACCGTTCATCCGGTGTTGGTACTTCGTCATCATGTCCCAGCTCTTGGTCTGTTCAAGTATTCCCCGACTAAGGAATGAGACGTTCATTATGTAGTCTGTGATCCCTCAATTGTGAGATGTGAGCACCTCAACCTTATAACACCTATGATGCAAAACAAAATCACGTCAACCTCATAGGACCTGTGGCGCCGGATGGAATCTCACCATGGATACTAAAGAAAGGAGTAGAAGCTCTGTACCTGCCACTATTAATGGTGTACAACAAATCATTAGTAACAGGTGAACTGCCAAAAATGTGGAAGACGGCCAATGTAGTCCGATTATAAATGAAGGGTGATAGTCAGGAGGCACAGTACTAATTGAATTATTAATTGAATTCTATGACCAGGCAAAACAAATCAGGCACGATAGAGAGGGCTGATCAGACTGCATATTTTTGGATTGCAAGAGAGCCTTTGACACAGTACCTCATAAGAGACTAGTGCACAAGCTGGAGATGCAGGCGGGAGAGAGAGAGAGAATTATCAGGGGAAAGCGCCAAGCCATTATGACCATATAGCACTGGGAAGGGGTCAGGATAAGAATTTGGGATGGGACGGGGTAAGGAATGGTGTCCAACCACTTGGACGGTCGGGGATTGAACCCTGGCCTGCATGAAGCAAGACCGTCGCTCTACTGTCCACCCAAAGTGGTTGGACGTGAAAGGGAAGGTACTCCACTGGATAAGGGAGAACCTAGGCAACAGAAGACAGCGAGTCACTGTGAGGGTGAGGTCTCGGAGTGACGAGGCGTCACCCATGGAGTCCCACAGGGTTCAGTCCTTAGACCTATACTGTTTCTGATACATGTAAATGATCTCCAAGAATGATTAGACTAGTTCCTCTCAATGTTTGCTGATGATGCAAAAATTATGAGGATTATTAAACCAGAAGAAGATAGTATAAGGCTACAAGATGACCTAGAGAAACTGAAGGAATGATCCAACAAATGGTTACTAAAGTTCAACCCAAGTAAATGTAAGGTGATGAAACTGGGTGGAGGAAATCAGAGGCCAGACACTGGATACCGAATAGGAGCGAAAGTCCTTCACGAAACGGACAGAGAGAAAGATCTAGGAGTTGATATCACGCCAAACCTGTCGTCTAAAGCCTCCATCAAAAGAATAACATCGGCGGCGAATGCGAGGCTTGCTAACATCAGAACTGCGTTCAGAAACCTGTGTAAGGAATCTTTCAGAACCTAGTAAACCACATATGTAAGACCAATCCTAA
The DNA here is from genome assembly GCF_040958095.1 of Procambarus clarkii. Lineage (NCBI taxonomy): Eukaryota > Metazoa > Arthropoda > Malacostraca > Decapoda > Cambaridae > Procambarus > Procambarus clarkii. Next base: position 5,748,708 of record NC_091188.1, on the reverse strand, counting down.
AGTATGTGGTCTCAGTATGGAGCCCGTACTTTGTCAAGCACAAGACGAAGCTGGAAAAAGTTTAGTGGTATGCCACTAGGCTAGTCCCAGAACTAAGAGGCATGAGTTACGAGGAAAGGGCAGAAGAGCCTTGGAGACATGATCACCACATACAAAATTTTCAAGGGAATTGACAGGGTAGGCAAGGCTTGATTATTTAACACGGGTAGTACGCGAATACGGGGACACAGACGGAAACTGAGTACCCAAATAAACCACAGAGACATTAGAAAGAACTTGTTCAGTGTCAGAGTAGATAGTAAATGGAATGCACTTAGAAGTGATGTGGTGATATAATAGAGCCCAGTAGTCTCAGGAATCTGTACATCAGTTGATTGACGATTGAGAGGCGAGACCAAAGAGCAAAAGCTCACCCCCTCCCCCGTAAGCCCAACTAGGTGAATACAACTAGGTGTGTACAACTAGGCGAGTACAACTAGGTGAGTACTCACACACACACACACCACTCAGACGGGCTCACCATAGCCCGTGCTACTTGGAACTTTTTGTTCCAGGTAGCGAATCTTTAACAACAACAACAAACACCACTCACTTACTGGTGAGTGGTGTGTGTGGCATCTCGCCAGTAACTAGATGACTAGATGAAGAGAGAAATCCTAGTAGAAATCTCTTCCCACAACCAAACCATCGCCAGAGAAATCCTAGTAAACAACACAGAAATCATCGATAGATACAGCGATAGCAGACGGCTTGACGTTTGCGAGGCACTACACATTAAAAAGTCAACACTAGCAATCAACAGCCAATTAATGCACAACTATATTCTACCCACCTCAAGACTCCGCTCCAATATAGAAGCATCAAGAAATTTGGACCAATAGGCGTTCTACAATCACTTCTATTCAATACCCATTGTTTCGTGTTCTGTCTTGTGTTTTATGAAATTAATATCCTATTAAATACCACCTCACCCCATCCACCTCACTCAAATGTAGATATAAACAAATCGGAGATGTGTAAGTTCTATTCAGTTGTGTATGTGTAGCTAAAGTCTTTGAAAATGTAATAAGTTTTACGAAACGCGCTCAAGTGTCGCGTCAGACTAGAAATAAAAATGAATTTTGGAGAATTGATTTTTGAATTACCACCAACAGTGAAAAGAAATGTACGAAAGATTGAGAAAATTCGTGTTAGAATTATTAATCTTACTTTTTCGGTCATATTTAATAATATATGTCTACAGGAAAGACTGCTACCAAAATATACTAATATATATATATATATATATATATATATATATATATATATATATATATATATATATATATATATATATATATATATATATATATATATATATATATATATATATATATATATATATATATATATACAGTATATATGTATATATATATATTACATATATATACACACACAGGTTTTTGATTCGCCGTTATATAATATTAAAAATAATATGGCTAGTTCTGAATTTCAGACACATCAATATCAGGTCATGTGTTTACAGTGTAAAGAACATACTTGCAAATGCAATTTTTTTTCGTTGGACGTATATATATATTTTAGTCGTAAAATACAACCGAAAAATTCATTCTGTTGTTTTAACCCTACAGTGGTTTATTTCGATTTTATAATTTCTAAAAAAACAGTTATAGTGTAATCTTATATACCGTTAATCAATACAGAAGGTTCATAAGAACGAACCAGGTTTCAACAAGAATTTGATATTTTGATACAAAAGTAAGCTAAATCCAAACTTGTAAATCGACTCCAATGTGCAATTTTATATATAAATATATATAAAAACAGAGACCATTCAGAATGGTCCTGGGGACCATTCAGGCTTGTTCGCATAAATATATATTTTACACGTCTCTACAACATAGACGTCAGAGAGATCACTCCACACATGCCACCAGAATATAGTGACGTCAGGGATCTCCCCCCCCCTCCCCATAGGCCGTCACATTCTTATGAAGAACTTAAAAATAATTACAAAATTGAAAATCTTGGTATGAAGACAAAGGCAAAATTAGACCAAAATTATATAATAGAGTTATGCTTAATATTTGCAAAAAGAATATGTAGTAAATTTGCATAAAATTATTATTTTTACCTCTTTGGAGTTTAAAGCAGTAGTTTTCTGGTTCGTCTGCAGTCTTTAGTGTTTGCGTGAGCGTATATGCACTCAACCGCGTTACTTGAGTGAGCGTATACGCACTCACCAGCGTTACGTGAGCAAGTGCATAGGGTCTCCCGATCTGTTCTTATATATTCATTTTAAGAGACTGGCAACTGTTATATGTGTACATCCTGTTGGGGAATCTTCACGGGGCAAAACCCTTATATATTCCCCACCCCGGGTTCTAACTGGCCAGATTGTTGTTGTTCTGTTAAGTAGGAAAGATTTGAAAGATTATGAAAGGAAAGATTGTGAGGAAAAAGCTCGTAGAACATCTAGAGAGTAACTTTGTAACACACCACCAGCATAGGTTCAGGGATTATCATGCCTCACAGGTTTAAGAGAATTTTATGATAAAAATATGACCAGAAAGAAAGATGTGGGCAAACTGCATTTTCTTAGGCTGCCAGAAAGCCTTTGACACAATACCCATATGAGGCTGGTACAGAAGTTGGAAAAAAACAGACTTGAATAACAGGTAAGGAGCTCCAGTGGATAAGGGAGTATCGTAGCAACAAAAACACAGAGTTACTGTGAGTGGGGAAGACCTCAGAGTGTCAAGATGTCACCAGCGGAGTCCCACAGGGCTCTGTACTTGAACCCATCTTGTTTCTGATATATGTAAACGATCTTCCAAAGGATATAGACGTATTGCTCTCAATGTTTGCCGATGATGCCAAAATCATATGAAGTCTTGTATGAAACGCACATTTTGTGATGCAAATCAACCTTCTCGTTTCAGTTAAAGACCACAGCTGCAGGGGTGGTCAGTCTTGAGCATAAGCGGAACATTCTCAACCTTTAGTAATAACACAGTTGATCATGCGAACTTCAGCTTACATTAATGATAAAAAAAACTAATTGTTGGCTGGATAAAGTGTAGAGAGGTACAAACATTATACAGAAAAATCCTTATAATTTAATTTATTTCAAGTACATATGGCGAATTTATTCCTGATATAGTATGGAAACGTTCGTTAGCAATTGTACATAAACTTAACAGAAAACTTTCTCTAAAAGTTAATTCACATCTGGAGCTGAATCTCTTCCTGAGTGTTAACATCGACGACAGTGTTGATCAAGGCTTCATCTGCCTCGCCAGAATTGGGGACCAAAACTCACACGCGGTGAATGGCTAAATCTGTTCCCAGCTATCAACGCTCCCTGCAAAATGGGTAAAGAAAGTCTTATTTCGTCACTCTAGAAAGTTAATTCATAAAAAACTAAAAAAAAAAAAAAATGGTTTCAGTTCAGCAATTATTTTACCTACTCCTCGTCCTTGTTTATCTGGCCTGTCTGTTGGTTGCCGTTTATTTACTCTCAAAATAGTTGGGTGATAATAACAGTACAGTATAAATACTCGGTGAGAACTCCCATACAGCATAAACAGTTGATGAGAACACCCATACAGCATAAACAGTCGGTGAGAACACCCATACAGCATAAACAGTTGGGTGAGAACACCCATACAGTATAAATACTCGGTGAGAACACCCATACAGCATAAACAGTTTGGTGAGAACTCCCATGCAGCATAAACAGTCGGTGAGAACACCCATACGGCATAAATAGTTGGGTGAGAACATCCATACAGCATAAACAGTCGGTGAGAACACCCATACAGCATAAACAGTCGGTGAGAACACCCATACAGCATAAACAGTCAGTGAGAACACCCATACAGCATAAACAGTCGGTGAGAACACCCATACAACATAAACAGTTGGGTTCCTGCTAGCATCACCCATAAGTATCCTCGCCTCCTTGTGGATCTAATGTTCTCACATGTTTCCTGATGTGTATTTATGTTTATATGTGACATATAAGAACAAATACATGACAACGTATGCTGTCTACATTACCGTGAGGGGTCTGTTGGCGTTATGTCCTCCTCTGGCCTTGTACACTCTCCTGAATGAGGCCAAGCTTCCTGTTCGTGAAGAAATTCATATATATATATATATATATATATATATATATATATATATATATATATATATATATATATATATATATATATATATATATATATATATATATATATATATATATATACATATACCAGATTTTCTGCAGTTTCATCTATTCTTATGTTCATATTTCCATAAGTTTATACATATAGCAATTCTGATCAATAAGAAGCTGTCTAATATATACATTTCTGGTATTAAATTTATATTATTTAATTAAATTTTTTATTTTTATTCAACGATTTAAAGAAATTTATTGAAATAACAGATGTACATTCAGTACATGAATTAGCCCAGTCAGTTGAATGGTGAAGTGAACCAATTTTATTTAAGGGAGTTTTGTAATAAAGCATATACGATATGTGGCACTACTTTCTTGATCTACATATTCAGAACATATCCTTTACAGCTCGCAAAAACATTGAAGAAAATGCAGCTCGTTTTACTCTATCATGATGGGATGAGTAATAGTGTACTTAAGAACGAAAATGTTCTGTTTTCCTATTTAGAAAAAACATAAAGTTATAATAAAATTTAAACACTGAAACATGTAAAAATGCTAAAGAATTGTTTTGTTAAATTTCCATTGTTAACTTAACAGAAGGGAGGGGGGGGGTTGATTAACTATAATAAAAACACACTGCTTGCTTGAGCATGTGCTCACGCAAGCAGAGACACACTTACTGGATCATTTAATATGACTGAAAGACAAAAAAAAAAAAAATGCACGCTAGCACAGGACTTAAAATGCCGTGAAATATTGCACACATATACTCACGCGCTTCAAGGAGCGAGGGCGTCAAGCAGAGAGAGAGCACCAGCACCACCAGCATCAGGAAGGTCTTGGTGCCTGCCATCACTCACTGTGGAGATGAAACATCAGCTTGGTTACTGTTACTGTTAACACTTACATTAAATATTTGAAGGAACAAAAGGTTATGCAAGCCATACTAAACATGTGAGGTGCCAGATGCCTCTTTCTTTATCTCCTATGCCAACGACTTTACTTTCCCCCAGGACGCTACCGCTCACAGGATGAGTAAGGGATGCACAATACACTACCACTCACAGGATGAGTAAGGGATGCACAATACATTATCGCTCACAGGATGAATAAGGGATGAACAATACATTACGCTCACAGGATGAATAAGAGATGCACAATAGACTAGCAGCCTCTGGCGACAACAGTCAACAGTTGCTACCTTCCAGTTACGAACATTTTACTACATGAGCCGAGGCATCAGTTGCAAGGAAACGAACCAAAACCAATGTAGACGAAAAACAAAGAGGAGGGAAGAGGAGTTGAAGGTAGAGAAAGAGAGAGAGAGAGAGAGAGAGAGAGAGAGAGAGAGAGAGAGAGAGAGAAGCCATCAGCACGGAGAAGAGAACTTCCCTGCAACCTCCAGAGCGTCGAACACGGATAAATGACGCAATATGGACGCAAGAGATTGACAGAATGCAACAAGAGTCATGCAGTGAGGCAATTACAATCAACCAGTCGTGCTTGCAGGGAGTAATAAACTATTGGTTCACCTTTGTATCCTCCTCTCAGTAAGCCCAAACAGCGTCCCGGACCGGCAATCACATCTTCTGCACTCGCATTCCTCTCCTAATACTCCTTCATAACTCTCTATCATTGGATAAAAAACCATACTTTCGCACATGTGAAATTTATGTAAGGAATTTACACCAAGTCTATCCCACTCTCCTGAATGCTTTATCAAGGTCTGAGTGTGGGATTAGGACGAGACTTACATCTTAGCGACTAGTAAAATAAGTTCCGCATCTTATTTACAAATTACAGCTTATGTCTTGATTCCATGATACAAACTGTTATTAAGATCAGGTCAAACTTTAGTAATGAAGGGATTCACGTATCTCATGATCAGGTCTTATCCAATTTACGGAACAAATTAATGGCTGTACAAAAAACACGTGATCGCAGGATTGTTTCAACCCCAGGTTAGATATGTACTTGAATGACAATGTTAAGTATAAATACTAGCAACCTCGTCTCATCAAACAGGCCTTCTGCATTTTTCCTGTTTCTTTTGTTCTTGTGAATGTACTTTTTACTGCTTCTGTACTGGCAAGCGTAATTATTGAAAACCTTTTATACAACAATATATTTGAATAGTGTAGTTCTACAGAACAGTTACTTGAGGAACAGCGAAAGGCATTTGCGTTAAGTATATCACCTGGGTAGAGATTGCAGCTTTCGGGTCAAACCAGTCTCAAGATTTTGTGAAGTCACTGGAATCAACGACACTGCTGTAGATTGCCTGTGAAGTCAATGGAGAAAACGACACTGCTGTAGACTGCCTGTGAAGTCACTGGAGTCAACGACACTGCTGTAGACTGTGCATGAAGACACTGGAATCATCTACCAAGGAGATGTTACTCCGTGCTGCTCCTTTTGAAGAATACTCACTCTGCCGGGCGGCGCTATGTTTATATGGTCATACTGGCAGTATAATCATCATGGGAAAACCCCCATGTATTCCCAGCCACAGATGGGAGCGCAACATATCCTCCAGTCCAAGCAAAAAGTTAAATACTGGCTTTGTTTCTACCAAATTGGTGCAATGTTTGACTTATTCAGCAACCAACCAACTGACAGTATGTATCTTCTATACATAAGAGTAACAAACTATTTGTTTTCTGAAGCGTAAATTAATATTATTATACTTTGTGGGTTTATGTATAGTTAGGTCTAGGTTAGGTTAGGTGGTGTGGTGACGTTGATTTAAGGAGTGTTTACACTACAGGCTGAAGGCGAACGAAGCACAACCTTGAACATGGTGAGGTGGATTATAACTCCAAACACTGATTTATTATGTAGAGTTTTTGTAGTCAATATTTGACTTATAAGTTGTTTACCTCATAACCCTTTATTTTGACAATGACAAGAACATGACCCAAACGAAAATTTCTAAGCCTTTTCTCTCTCAGATTTCAGCTAATGGTGAAGTAATTTGATCTTGAGAATGAGCTACAAATTGACATATCTCTTTTCAAAAAAAATGTATTTGCTAATCTCAAGGTAAAGATTATCGTTAACGCAATTATTTTTTATGCGGTCTTTTCCTGTAGACTAACTGAGAATGATTCTGGAAATGTTTAATTAATTTAATTAGTTTTTTTATAAACTTCTGTTCTCAACCTAAGACTGAATATATGGTTGAGACTTAGCGTGACAAACCTTGACCCTCGGTGTTGTGAGCCTGATTGATGAAGATTAAGCCTCCCCAAGAGGTGGCACGGGCATGAATAGCCCGTAGTGTGTACATGAGGCTCTCGTCTGCAGCATCGATATCTCCGTGTCTTCACACCAAAATATTGTTATTAGCTGTCAGTGGAGCTGCTTCGATTAAGGTGACTCAAGAACTCTCCTGTTCCAGACAAATGGAACTAACTAAATAAAACTTATTGGATGCGAAGCTCTGAGAGTAAACAGCTTGGAGGGATAAACAACCAGGCAACGAACATGCTGCATATTTAAGCTTGAGCTCAGCAAAGGCTGGAACACAGGTCTGGAGCAGGGAAGATGCAGGCACTCCTCAAGGTACAAGGCACTACACAAGAATTAACATTATTGAGCTCTGAGACAACTTAAAAAATGACTCCTGTTCACCCAACACTAAATATGTTCCTGAGTACAAGGTAACTGTTGACGGTTTATTCCTGGAAAGGGTTAGTGATTGGCCGTGGGTTTCCTTTGAGTTCATCGGTCTTCTTTCATGTTTACAACACGCTCTATCTCTTTGTGGTCCGCATACTTGCTGATATTACTGGCAACTGCAGCATCTAGAGTCCTGCGGAACACCGCTAGCAGCATCCATTCTCTCTCACTTCACTCATTCATATTAACTATTTGTTGTATGTCCGTGAGGCATTCTCCGAACCAATTCAGCATGTTTCTTCCGATAGCGTGTTCTTCGACCTTCCTACGTAGCAAGAGTTAACCAACATCCCCCCGACTTCTTGAATTTAGTGATTGAGCACGTAAGTGACCCTCCAGGTAGTAGGGACAGAATGAGTTCGACCTTACCTTCATTAAGGGCTCTCTCAAATATCTCATCAGGACCAGGAGATTTGATGGGTTTTTGTCTCTCGATCTATTTAAGTGTGTCGTTCGTTGTTACACAGTCTGTTTTCTTCAACGTCTTCATGGATTTCAAAGGAAATTGTTTAGCGCCACCTTTGTGATAACATTAAATTGTTGAGCATAATGCTCATTTGTGTTATCTTCGTTTTATATATATATATATATATATATATATATATATATATATATATATATATATATATATATATATATATATATATATATATATATATATATATATATATATATATATATATATATATATATATATATATATATATATATATATTGGAAAAAACATTTATTTGTCAAGTTTGCGTCTCCGGCTATCTTAGCTTCGTAAGCTCTTTTGACTTGTCATATTTCCTGCTTGATCTGTTATTTTAATTTTTAATGATCTAGCAAGTGTAGCTCTGAGTTTATTTTTTTTCTGTACTCTTACTTGTCGAATTAAATTATTAACTTTGCTTATCATTCATTAAAAATCATTGTTAATTGATCTATTTTGTTTGCTAGTGATATTTTTTTTTAAATATATATATATATATATATATATATATAAGCTCAACAAAGTTTCCATGTTCTAAAGACCACAAAATTCTGGTCCCCAATCGGGCTTGTATTAACTTCCACGGAGTATTCCGTTGTGGTCTGTTTCAGCTCCTGCCGCAGTTGTTCGTAATTTGCCGTCCAAAAATCTGGGACATAATTAGGACAAATGGAGTCAGTGAGGCGTCCATAAACTGAATATTTAACATGAAAACAGATATCGTTCTGATAAGATTGACGCCCCTAGACTCAACACAGATATCGTTTTCTGTGGTAAGAATAGTTTCCAGTGCGCATGAGCCTCATACTCTCGGCTCCTGGGGAAACTAGGACTAACTAATATATTGTCAAAATTTGCTTATATTTTATTCATTCAAAGTCACTGCATATTAGATAATGAGTTCTAGTCTCATATTTTGTAGCCACGGTAGTGCAGTACTCGCCGGTCACTTCAGCTGTCTGCTTAATGATGCTTCTATGTGACAAAGTTGAATATATCAGCCATCTTAGTGAATTACTGAACAGAAGCGAATGTGTTGTCATCGCTAGGGACTCAGAGATGCGTAACTTATCAGGTTTGCAACTTAACGAATGAAGAACAAGTTCTTTTCTAAGCATACATCACTGACAAATGTGGCCAAACGGCGAGATTTGTATGTTTATAATTTTCTGTCTATGTGTATCCTTCGTTAAAAGAGTTATGAGTAAAAGTAAGAGCTGCAGTTATTTTTAACATTCTTGAATTCTGTAGTTAAAGCCCTGAACTAAACATGACTAAGCTCTTCACATATTAGAGTCAAGCGTAAGGTGAACTGTGGGAAGGGAGCGCTCTGTGCCCACATTCAATATGAGCTGTGGTAAGGGAGAGCACTAAGCTTCCCAACAAGACACTCTACGGGAATGCGAAATTGATTCCACAGGTGAAGGATGATGGCTGGCTGGGTGACCTTCCTGGCGTGGGTGGTTGTGTTGCTGTGCTGTGGCGCTCCCTCACCGGCTCTGTCTGGTAGCTACCCTAATGCCTCTGTCCTCTTATATGTTGCCGTAGTATATCGACATCTGTTTTATACTCCTGTCACACACACACACACACACACACACACACATATATATATATATATATATATATATATATATATATATATATATATATATATATATATATATATATATATATATATATATATATATATATATATATATATATATATATATATATATATATATATATATATATACCTCATTCATTGGTAAAATGCTATGCCCAAGATAACTATCCGAGTGCCGGCGGTGGGGTGGTTCATATAGCCTCGGCTATCACCTCATTATGTCCGGTCGTGATGGTCAAGTGGATTAAGGCGTCTTGTACATACCAGTTGCGTTGCTTCTGGGAGTATGGGTTCGAGTCACTTCTGGGGTGTGAGTTTTCAGTTGCATATGTCCTGGGGACCATTCAGGCTTGTTCGCATTTGTGTTCCTCACGTGTGCCCCAAAGAATGAGGTGATTTGGTAAAATGCTATGCCCAAGATAACTATCCGAGTGCCGGCGGTGGGGTGGTTCATATAGCCTCGGCTATCACCTCATTATGTCCGGTCGTGATGGTCAAGTGGATTAAGGCGTCTTGTACATACCAGTTGCGTTGCTTCTGGGAGTATGGGTTCGAGTCACTTCTGGGGTGTGAGTTTTCAGTGATATATATATATATATATATATATATATATATATATATATATATATATATATATATATATAGTACTCTCAAGTGCCTTTCGCCAGGTGTTAGTGCAGACCTCTCTTCTGGCAACCATATCTTTATTCACATGAACGTCCTGAGCTGCCGCTGTGAGCTCTTGACACAGCATGGAGTTCTTGACACAGCATGGAGTTCTTGACACAGCATGGAGCTCATGACACAGCATGTAGCTCATGATACAGCATGGAGCTCATGACACAGCATGTAGCTCATGACACAGCATGGAGCTCATGACACAGCATGGAGCTCATGACACAGCATGTAGCTCATGACACAGCATGGAGCTCATGACACAGCATGTAGCTCATGACACAGCATGGAGCTCATGACACAGCATGTAGCTCATGACACAGCATGGAGCTCATGACACAGCATGTAGCTCATGACAGAGCATGGAGTTCTTGATACAGCATGGAGCTTCTTTCCACACTTTATGCATCTCTGATTTTTTAAGATTTATACCAAAAACTTTGTTATTATTATTATTGATTTAAACAATTTCCCACAGTTGACGTCAAACTAACGTCATCGTCCGATAGTTCGAACAAGATGAACTATCCATCTTAAAATAAGTTAAACATCCTCAGTCCTCCACGAACACTGTACTCTATTCGCTCTCAAACTACATATCCTCCAAAACCAGAGTTGACAAGTTTAATTTTTCCATTCTCTAAGGACCCTCAATAAATATTTCGCGAGTCCATGGGGGGGGGGGGACTCAATGAATTTATCATTTTCGATTCGTTTAACAACTTCTCACTACTTCTTTCGCAGATAACCAAGCCATTATCACTCATGTCTACTGACATGAGTAGCTCCCATGTTGTGTTTCTCACCTCTGTCGTCACTTACGAGAGCTTCGGGAGCCCGGCTGCTCTTGAAGGCGGCGTCAGGCTGGCGAGACAAGCCCAGTTTGGTGGACAACCTGGACGCGGACGCCTCAGTGCAAAAGATGATGATGAACACATCTGATAGAGAGACGAGTGAGGTATGCAAGGAGTGCCAGCCGGTTATGGCAGCTGACCGGATTGACAAAAGGTTGGGAGCAGCAGGAATCAGCTGACAGAAGCTTGGGGGCAGCAGGAGTCAGCTGACATGGCTGACAGAAGCTTTAGGGCAGCTGACAGAAGGGGGAGGGGGAATAGCAAGAGGAATCAATATTTACCTACAATATTTCTTGACATGTCGTACGAATATTACAAACTGTGTGTGTGTGTGTGATTACCCTTAATGTTTCAGGGAGGAATACTCAAGACCCCAGGCAGTGGATGACCCCCAAGCAACTTTGGGCCCCTGGCTTAGGCCTAAGCCCTAACTCCACATCACATCATAAGTTGCGTAGATCTAACTTACATTTTGTCCAACAGATTTTAAATACAACGTGGACAAAGATCCAAAATTAGTTATTATTAATATTATGAACAATATCATTATACAACATCTATTGTCGTTTTATTTTCATATCCTTTAAGTGCAAAACATTACTTGTATTTATGACAATATTAAAGATAGACTTTTATGGTGATGATGATGAGGGGAGACACAGCTGTTTGTGTTGGTGGGGGAGACACAGCTGTGTGTGTTGGTGGGGGAGACAGAGCTGTGTGTGTGTTGGTGGGGGAGACACAGCTGTGTGTGTTGGTGGGGGAGACACAGCTGTGTGTGTTGGTGGGGGAGACACAGCTGTGTGTGTTGGTGGGGGAGACACAGCTGAGTGTGTTGATGGGGGAGACACAGCTGTGTGTGAAGGTGGGGGAGACACAGCTGTGTGTGTTGGTGGGGGAGACACAGGTGTGTGTGTTGGTGGGGGAGACACAGCTGAGTGTGTTGGTGGGGGAGACACAGCTGTGTGTGTTGGTGGGGGAGACACAGGTGTGTGTGTTGGTGGGGGAGACACAGGTGTGTGTGTTGGTGGGGGAGACACAGGTGTGTGTGTTGGTGGGGGAAACACAGCTGTGTGTGTTGGTGGGGGAGACACAGGTGTGTGTGTTGGTGGAGGAGACACAGCTGTGTGTGTTGGTGGGGGAGACACAGCTGTGTGTGTTGGTGGGGGAGACACAGCTGTGTGTGTTGGTGGGGGAGATACAGCTGTGTGTGTTGGTGGGGGAGACACGGCACCAGTCACATGTGTAACTGGTGCAGAAGTCTATGTCGAAGGGTTTCTGACAATCCAAAAATAACAGTCGGCCCTCGCTTCTAGAGAGAAATAAAGAGAAATATGTCATTTCTCCAGTTACAGGAAGAACCCGAGGATAACCAGTCTTCAAGACAGTTACAGGAAGAACCCGAGGATAACCAGTCTTCAAGACAGTTACAGGTAGAACCTGAGGATAACTAGTCTTCAAGACCGTTACAGGTAGAACCAGAGGATAACCAATCCATACGACACATTGAAAGTACAATCTTTGACTTTTAGTTAGAAGCACAATTTCGCGAATTTTTATAGTCTAAAATGTACTTAAGAATGAACTCACATGAATATTATGGGACAGTTTTCGGTTCTGAATTTACATCATATAATTGGATTAGTATCGCAAAGTCGGCGACAGAAATCTTGTTAGCCTCTTGGAAGTCGTCCAACCCAGCGACAGGTAGTCCCCAAGATGCAACCCACAACAGCTGGCTAACTCCCTGGTGTACCTATTGCTCTTACATGAATGGGGGGGGGGGGCATCAGGAGGTACGAAAAGGGACCAAAACATGCCGTCCTGGCCTGGCCGGGTCGAATATTAAATTGTTGGCCTATTCCACTGTTCACTGCTCTAAAATGCCTTGTTACAAAAATATATTTTTTTATTGTAACAATGTACAATTTTGTACCAATATCTGTACTCAACCTTTTGTACGGGGTAAAACGAAGACGAGATGGAAGAAAACAAATGGAAGATAGTAAGAAAAAGATTCATAGATCGTTTCATTTCAATGAAGTTGTGGTAATCTGTAAGTCACACTGTAGGACGAGGTAATAATGCCCGCGGGTGGTGAGAGTGAACCAGCAAACGAACAGAGGATGAAGGAACACCAGAAAACTGAGCGGCTCTGTGAACCACAAACAAAAATAAACGTTGATAGGAAACGATGATCGCGCACCTCCATATTGCTTACATTACGGGAGAGAAAACAAAAGAAAGTCGGGTGAGTGAATATAAGCACCAGACAAGATCTTAGAAAACAGGAAAATTCTTGCCGGTAGTAACAAATGAAAGCTCGAGACTCAAGTAGTGAAACGAGTTTTTCCACCTACTGACGTCCACGGTAAGACATTTAAGCGCAAGACCAGCGAGCACAGTACAGTTAGAGACGCCAGTGAAGCCGGCAGGTCGCTCCCCACACACACAGACCAAAGTGTGGCATCAAAACTTGACTACCAACGATAAAAGGTAAACTTAACTTTTTAAAACCTTCGTGCATACATATTTTCCTTTTTAGTAGCACTATTTTTCCTTTTTAGTGGCTGGTCAGTAGGGCGGTGTGCCAGTGTTAAGAGCATACCACAAAGTGGATGCTCCTCGCTAGGCTTCCCTGGAGCACGACGTCCACGCTCCGGGGGCCGCCACGACCACTCGTGGCCTCACCTTAAGAAATTAACTTTTCGCGGTGTTGGACGACACTGGGCAAGTGGCTCGTGGTCTGCCCGGGTCTCTTACTTGAACACAAAGTTTTATATATAAAGTGTTAACCTAACCAGTAACGAATGCACCCATGCCCCCCACCTAACCTCTCCTGCCGATGCATAGAAGATGGGGATAGTTGTGTGCTAACAACTTTTCATAGTACTTTGTAATTTGTACGTTGAGGACCATAACGAACGGAATGAGAATGAGTAATAGTTGAGAGGAGAGGTTGTAATGTTATTGGTGCTTGCATCCTGCAACACAGCCTTGATGTGGTAGACGTACAAGCATCTTGAACCACAGATGGTATGCGGTAGACGTGCCTGCGTCCTGTACCACAGGTGTTATAGGGTAGACGTGCCTGCGTCCTGTACCACAGGTGTTATGAGGTAGACGTGCCAGCGTCCTGCACCACAGGTGTTATAGGGTAGACGTGCCTGCGTCCAGTACCACAGGTGTTATAGGGTAGACGTGCCTGCGTCCTGTACCACAGGTGTTATGAGGTAGGCGTTCCTGCGTCCGGTACCACGGGTGTTATGAGGTAGACGTGCCTGCGTCCTGTACCACAGGTGTTATAGGGTAGACGTGCCTGCGTCCAGTACCATAGGTGTTATAGGGTAGACGTGCCTGCGTCCAGTCTCACAGGTGTTATAAGGTAGACGTACCTGCGTCCTGTACCACAGGTGTTATAAGGTAGACGTGCCTGCGTCCAGTACCACAGGTGTTATGAGGTAGGCGTGCCTGCGTCCGGTACCACGGGTGTTATGAGGTAGACGTGCCTGCGTCCTGTACCACAGGTGTTATGAGGTAGACGTACCTGCGTCCTGTACCACAGGTGTTATAAGGTAGACGTGCCTGCGTCCTGTACCACAGGTGTTATGAGGTAGACGTGCCTGCGTCTTGTACCACAGGTGTTATGAGGTAGGCGTGCCTGCGTCCGGTACCACAGGTGTTATGAGGTAGACGTGCCTGCGTCCTGTACCACAGGTGTCCTGCGTCCTGTACCACAGGTGTTATAAGGTAGACGTGCCTGCGTCCAGTACCACAGGTGTTATAAGGTAGACGTGCCTGCGTCCTGTACCACAGGTGTTATAGGGTAGACGTGCCTGCGTCCTGTACCACAGGTGTTATGAGGTAGACGTGCCTGCGTCTTGTACCACAGGTGTTATGAGGAAGGCGTGCCTGCGTCCAGTACCACAGGTGTTATGAGGTAGACGTGCCTGCGTCCTGTACCACAGGTGTTATAAGGTAGACGTGTCTGCGTCCAGTACCACAGGTGTTATAAGGTAGACGTGCCTGCGTCCTGTACCACAGGTGTTATAGGGTAGACGTGCCTGCGTCCTGTACCACAGGTGTTATGAGGTAGACGTGCCTGCGTCTTGTACCACAGGTGTTATGAGGAAGGCGTGCCTGCGTCCAGTACCACAGGTGTTATGAGGTAGACGTGCCTGCGTCCGGTACCACGGGTGTTATGAGGTAGACGTGCCTGCGTCTTGTACCACAGGTGTTATAAGGTAGACGTGCCTGCGTCCAGTACCACAGGTGTTATGAGGTAGACGTGCCTGCGTCCAGTACCACAGGTGTTATAAGGTAGACGCGCCTGCGTCTTGCACCAAAGGTGCTATGTAGTAGAAGTGCTCGTGTTGTACACCACAGGTAATACGAGGTAAGCATGCTTGCGTCCTGTACCTTATGTATTTTGTCGTAAATGTGCTTGCATCCCACACCAAACGTATTATGTGGTAAGCGAGCTTGTGTCCTGCACCACAAGTATTAAGAGATGAAGGTGCTTGGCTCCTGTACCATATGTGTTATGTGGTAATTGTGCTTGCGGCTGAGCGGACAGAACACTGGTCCCGTGATCCTGTGTTCCCAGGTTCGTTCCCGGGCGCCGGTGAGAAACAATGGACAGAGTTTCTTTAACCCTGATGCCCCTGTGACCTAGCAGTAAATAGGTATATGGGAGTTAGTCAGCTGTCACGGGCTGCTTCCTGGGGGTGGAGGCCTGGTCGAGGACCGGGCCGTGGGGACACTAAAGCCCCGAAATCATCGGAAGATAACCTGAAGATAGCCACCTGCACCATGTGTGTTAAGAGGTAGACGCACTCTCATACTACACTACAGGTGTGATGAGTTAGACCTGTGGTGCAGCCGGACGCGCCACAGGTCCTGTGAGGATGACGTGGTTTTGTCTTGCATCATAGGTGTTATGAGGTTGAGGTGCTCACATCTCCCTATTAAAGGATCACAGACTACATAGTGAACGTCTCATTCCTTTGTCGGGTAATACCTGGACGGACCAAGAGCTGGGACATGATGACGGAGTAATGGAATGGTGCCAACCCTCTAGCACTATCGGGGAATCGAACTCCGAACTTGCTACAATCGAGGCAATGGCTCTTTTGACCATTGTGGCATCTGCGATGAATAAATGCATTTCACCTGATTATTACTCACACTACATAAGATCATTTTCTTAAATATCTCTGATTATTTTATATTACCTGACTCATATAAATGATTCCACAGGTGAAGGATGATGACTGGCTGGGTGACCTTCCTGGCGTGGGTGGTTGTGTTGCTGCTCTGTGGCGCTCCTTCACCGGCTCTGTCTGGTAGCTACCCTAATGCATCTGTCCTCTTATATGTTGCCGTAATATAGCAACAAAAGTTATACCCATACGATATACATCTGTTTTCAAATCTTACAAAAATTGCTATTGTAATATTGGTAAATGTAGATTTATATTAGCTTTTCACCGTAACACTGATGTCTCCTGCTCCCAGACGAGCCGCAGGAGATACAGCTGATCGTACGTGTCATCTCTCTCTCTCTCTCTTCCTTACAGAGACGGTAGGGCGGCCGGGTGTTCCTGGAGGCGGCACCAGGCTGGCCAGACAGGTCCCTAGCGATTCTGGTTTTGAAATTTTAGGTGGAGTTGATGCCGTCAGACCGAGCGTGGTAATATTGCAGTGTCTTTCTTGTAGACATATATTATTGACTATGATACATGGGGGGGTTAGCCCAATGTTTCTAGCACGAATCTTTTCTATGCTTTTAATGTTCTTCACTCGAGAAGGAAGTTTAAAAATAAACTCTCCAAAGTTCCTTTTACAATCTTATACTGTTTGCCGCTATACAGGAGAGTGAATGATGGACTGTAAGGAAAACACAAATGATGCTAGGTTAAAAATTTGTTGAAATATCGCCTATTAAGGGGGCATATCAGTATAAATTAAAAGTTGTTCAATTTGCTTATAAATTTTTTATGAAATGGTTATAGAAAGGGCTGCAACTGGTCCAAGTTTCACCATCACACCCTAAACAGAAAAGGAGAAAAAAAATACACAACGTATTATGCAACGAATGTTCAACATTCTCAAATAATCTCAGGGAACACATGTGTCAACTAAAATGTCTACTATGTGCTGTAGAAGCACAAACTCTTGTAATAATTGTAATATGTATGTACAATATATTTATATGTAATTTTTTTTTTTTTTTTTTTTTTTTGCCAATTTTTTTTCTCGTTTGTTATCAAGGGATTTGCATGAAACTTGCACACCTTGCTCAATGGATGCCTATCTGCAAGGGTGCCAATTATGAACAAAATCTGTCGAAGTCAAGCTCAGCTACAGGTGGCCGAACTTGGTCTTTATTTTACTCTGGAAAGTAATTTACACCTTCAAAGTACTTCAGAGCTTTCATTTATTAATCAATTTACATGCAAATTACACCCTATATGTAGAGTTTGTCCTTCTACAAACCTATTGAGACATTTTAGTCCAAAGTCCATTTGTTGATTTTTTTAAAATTTATAAACATCATATATTGCATATTTTTGGAAGGGTAACTTTGAATAATTATATTATTGCACTAAACACTTTTTTGATAAAACTGGTCACTACAATCCTTTATTATGTGCTACATTTAATATCTGAGTGTTATAGAAATGATTTTAGTTGACACATGTGTTCCCTGAAACTATTTGAAAATGTTGAAAATTCGTTGCATAATACGTTGTATATTTTTTTTCTCCTTTTCTGTTTAGGCTGTGATGCTGAAACTTGGACCAGTTGCAGCCCTTTCTATAACCATTTCATAAATAAATTTATAAACAAATTGAACAATTTTTACGAAACCCGTAATAAGCCACCTTAAATTGATATTATTATTATCATCTCCATGCACTGTTAGTATGTTCAAGGATTTGATCTTTTCATGTGTATTTATTTTCTTTCCAGGCAGCGGTATATTTTTCGCCAGACATCAGTAACAATAGAAGACCTATAATCAGAAAAGGGATCAGGTTTCCGCCACGGTTTCCGGGCTGGGACAGACGCTAACTTCACGTCACCTGGCTGATGGCGTCACATGGCTGAGGGCATCACCTGGCTGATGGCGTCACCTGGCTGATGGAGTCACCTGACTGATGACGTCACCTGGCTGATGGCATCACCTGGCTAATAGCGTCACCTGGCTGAGGGCATCACCTTGCTGATGGCGTCACCTGGCTAATGGCGTCACCTGGCTGAGGGCATCACCTGGCTAATGACATATACTCAACACTTGCGGAGTTCAGAACAAGCAAAACTCCTCCAACATTGCATTTTCTATATATATAAATAAAACATAATAAAACGATACATTTCCCGTTTCTTTATTTGTGGTGAAGGTGGACCTGCCGGAGGGCGCCGCTGTTAGGCCAGTGTACTGTTGTTAGGCCAGAGTACTGTTGATAAGCCAGAGTACTGTTGATAGGCCAGAGTACTGTTCACTTAAAAACACTTACGTACAGAGTACACTTAAAAACCTCTTGGGACATATAGGCCCCTTAAAACATTACATCCAGTACAAGGTGGTGAGAAATTCCCTGAGAAAAAAGATAGTAGAATATCCGGTGAGACAAATACCAGCGCAGGTTAATGAACAACAAATATTGCCTCACAAACGTTATATAATTCTATGACTGAGGGACAGAGATCAGATGAGACAAAGATCAGATCTAGACAAATGATCTCCCAGAAGGAATGTACTACTTCCTTTCGATGTTTGCTGATGATGCAACAATTATAAAGAGGAAACATTTAGTGGAGAAGTATAATAAGCTACACAATGAAATGGACAAATTTACGTAAAGTATCAAGAATCGAACATAGAAAAGTCCTGGAGAGTTTATATTATGACATCGAACCTGTCACTCGAGGCCAACATTAAACCTGTCACTCGAGGCCGACATCAAACCTGTCACTCGAGGCCGACATCAAACCTGTCACTCGAGGCCCACATCAAACGAATATCATTAGCTGCACATGTAAGATTGACCAACATAAGAACTTCCACCAGAAACCAAAAATACAGATTGATTTAGGACCCTGCATACCACATACCTGCATACCACATATACACCAAACCAGTCAGGTTTGGAATATGTGGCGAGAGCATGGAGCGGTTAGTTTGTTAAACACGCCTTAAAAAAAAATAACTCCAGAGGCATACCGATAGACAAGTCGAAGAGTTGAGAGAGATGAGTTATGAGAACAAAATAGCAGACTTAATCTATGTCACTGGACAACCCGTTCTCGCACTTGCTTATAGTCAATATTGGCTTATTCAATAAGTGGATATGTGACATACTAATTGATTGTGAATATTTTAGTTTACCTTGAAAAGCTTTATAGAAAACACCGTCCTCACCTAACCTTCTTAGTATGTTAAGATAAGCATCTTATTGCTTCTTAATTACAATTATTACTTAACCTATACCGTTGATATGTTAAGTAATAATTGTAAATAAGAAGCAATAAGATGCTTATCTTAACATACTAAGAAGGTTAGGTGAGGTCGGTGTTTTCTATGAAGCTTTTGAAGGTAAACTAAAATATTCAAAATCAATTAGTATGTCGCATGTGCACTTATTAAATTAGCCAATATTGACTATAAGCAAGTGCGAGAACGGGTTGCACTGAAAAGACAGAAAAGTTAGGTAAGATATTTTTACAATATAGTGACAAGGTAGAGACAAGGACATACTTGGAATTGGGCGCTACTCAAACACATGGAACACAGCTCGAAACTAAGTACCGAAATAAGAAAGACAAACAATTGAAAGAATTGTTCTTTGTCAGAAACAGTAAACAAAAGGAATGGATTAGAAAGTAAAATAATGTATGCGAACTCTATTCGCTGTTTCATATGTATATACATCATATGAGAGGCAAGACGAGTGAGTTGAATCTTAATAAGGGAACGCACAATTAGGTGAGTACACATATACAGACACACAAACACACGGGGTCCCACGGAGCAGTGAATCTTCTCTAACTTTGTCTTTTGTTTAACTAGGTATGGACTATAGGCTGGAGCTGCATATTCCAGGATTGGTCTGACATAAGTGGGATTACGTTAGTTGTCTTCTAACTTTCTGGTAGGTCTCCTGTTTCCAGTGACCTGTTATACACCATAGAGAGTGGCACACTTAGTGCTTCTGCACTTTCCTTTAGTATCCATGGTGAGATTCTGTCAGGCTCTACAGCCTTTGTCACATCTAGCTCCAACAGACACCTTTTGACCTCATCACTGGTGAGGTCAAATTCCTCCAAGGTTGCTTGGTTTGCCTCCTCCTCATTTAGTGCAGGGGCTTCTCCATGTTCTATTTTAAGGACCTCCTGGAATCTCTTGTTGAATTCTTCACAGTTCTTGAGTGTGTGTGTGTGTGTGTGTGTGTGTGTGTGTGTGTGTGTGTGTGTGTGTGTGTGTGTGTGTGTGTGTGTGTGTGTGTGTGTGTGTGTGTGTGTGTGTGTGTGTGTGTGTGTGTGTGTGTGTGTGTGTGTGTGTGTGTGTGTGTGTGTGTTTACTATTTGTGCTTGCAGTGTCGAGCTATTAGCTCTTGGACCCCCGCCTCTCTGACCAATCTTTTTTTCTCATTTATATCTACTACATATATTTTTCTCTCAAACACACGCACACATATCCCCAGGAAGCGACCCGTATAAGCTGTCTAACTCCCAGGTACCTATTTACTGATAGATGAACAGGCCATCAGGGTGAATGAAACTTTGCCCATTTGTTTCCGCCTCCACCGGGGATCGAACCCGGGCCCTTAGGACTACAACCCCCCTTAGATCTATCCACTCAGCCGCGAAACCCCCCACTGCCTCGTAGGGCCCCGTGTGTTTGTGTGAGTGTATATGTGTACTCACCTAATTGTGTGTTCCCTTATTAAGTTTCAACTAATTTGTCTTACCTCTCATATGTTGTATATACATTTGAAGCAGCGAATAGAGTTCGCATTCACTATTTTACTTTCTAATCCATTCCTTTTGTTTAATGTTTCTGACAATGAATAATTCTTTCAATTGTTTGTCTTTCATATTTGGGTACTTGGTTTCGAGCTGTGTCCCCTGTGTTTGTGTAGCATCAATTCCAAGTATATGTCCTTGTCTCCACCTTGTCACTGTCAATGAGACATTTATTGTAAAAATATCTTACCTAACTTTTCTGTCTTTCCAGTGACATAGATTAAGTCTTCTATTTTGTCCTCATAATTCATTTCTCTCAACTCTTCGACTTGTCTATCGGTATCCCTCTGGAGTTTCTTTTTTTTTAATGTGTGTTTAACAAAATAACCGCTAGATGCTCTCGCCACATATTCCAAACCTGACTGGTTTGATGTATATGTAGAATGCAGGTATGTGGTATGCAGGTATGTGGTATGCAGGGTCCTAAATCAATCTGTATTTTGGTTTCTGATGGAAGTTTTTATGTTGGTCAGTCTTGCATGTGCTGCTAATGATATTCGTTTGATGTGGGCCTCGAGTGACAGGTTTGATGTGGGCCTCGAGTGACAGGTTTGATGTGGGCCTCGAGTGACAGGTTTGATGTGGGCCTCGAGTGACAGGTTTGATGTGGGCCTCGAGTGACAGGTTTGATGTGGTCCTCGAGTGACAGGTTTGATGTGGGCCTCGAGTGACAGGTTTGATGTGGGCCTCGAGTGACAGGTTTGATGTGGGCCTCGAGTGACAGGTTTGATGTGGGCCTCGAGTGACAGGTTTGATGTGGGCCTCGAGTGACATGTTTGATGTGGTCCTCGAGAGACAGGTTCGATGTGGTCCTCGAGTGACAGGTTCGATGTTATATCAACTCTTCAGGACTTTTCTATGTTCGATTCTTGATACTTTGCGTCTGGTTTCATGTTGCCTCAACATTAATTTACACTTGCCTTAGTTAAAGTCTAGTAGCCACTTTT
Source organism: Procambarus clarkii (assembly GCF_040958095.1). Taxonomy (NCBI): domain Eukaryota; kingdom Metazoa; phylum Arthropoda; class Malacostraca; order Decapoda; family Cambaridae; genus Procambarus; species Procambarus clarkii. The sequence goes on along the minus strand of NC_091188.1, from coordinate 5,726,261 downwards.
TAGGGACCGCGTTTTTTAAATTTTTCCAGGTCATCTTGTAGCTTATTATACTTCTCCACTATATGTTTCCTCTCTATAATTGTTGCATCATCAGCAAACATCGAGAGAAAATAGTACATTCCTTCTGGGAGATTATTTGTCTAGATCTGAATTTTGTCTCATCTGATCTCTGTCTCTCAGTCATAGAATTATATAAAGTTTGTGAGGCAATATTTGTTGTTGTTAAACCTTAGCTAGTGTTCGTCTCTCCGGATGTTCTACAATCTTGTTTCTCAGGGAATTTCCCATCACCTTGTACTGGATGTAATGTTTTAAGGGGTCTATATGTCCCAAGAAGTTTTTGAGTGTAACTAAAAAAAAAAAAGATGTTTTTCACCTCCAGGTCACTGAACACACTGAACACCACCAGGTCATCACTGAACACCACCAGGTCATCACTGAACACCACCAGGTCATTACTAAACACCACAAGGTTCTTAATGAACATCATCACTATACTGAGTCGTGTGATAAAGACTCCTGTCCTCACACTTAACGCACATCAATATATACGTTATAGATCACAGCGTCATATTCAAAGTACTTTATGAAAGTATAAGTTCCATAATATTGATCCTCAGTGGTGGACGTTTGACCCTGTCGTCTATAGCTTTTGGTTAGACAAAACCACTTCAAATTTGACGCTTATGAGACGGTGGGGATAATTCATGGTTGCCTTGTGTACTAGATACAGTAATCTGGCGTAACAATAGTACTCTGGCCTGTCAACAGTACTTCGGCCTAACAACAGTACTCTGACCTATCTACAGTACTTCGGCCTAACAACAGTACTCTGACCTATCAACAGTACTTCGGCCTAACAACAGTACTCTGGCCTATCAAAAGTACTCTGGGCTATCAAAAGTACTCTGGGCTATCAACAGTACTCTGGGCTATCAGCAGTACTTCGGCCTAACAACAGTACTCTGGCCTATCAAAAGTACTCTGGGCTATGAACAGTACTCTGGGCTATCAACAGTACTCTGGCCTATCAACAGTACTCTGGGCTATCAACAGTACTCTGGCCTATCAACAGTACTCTTGGATATCTATATGTAGAATGCAGGTATGTGGTATGCAGGTATGTGGTATGCAGGTATGTGGTATGCAGGTATGTGGTATGCAGGTATGTGGTATGCAGGGTCCTAAATCAATCTGTATTTTGGTTTCTGATGGAAGTTTTTATGTTGGTCAGTCTTGCATGTGCAGCTAATGATATTCGTTTGATGTGGGCCTCGAGTGACAGGTTTGATGTGGTCCTCGAGTGACAGGTTTGATGTGGGCCTCGAGTGACAGGTTTGATGTGGGCCTCGAGTGACAGGTTTGATGTGGGCTTCGAGTGACAGGTTTGATGTGGGCCTCGAGTGACAGGTTTGATGTGGGCCTCGAGTGACAGGTTTGATGTGGGCTTCGAGTGACAGGTTTGATGTGGGCCTCGAGTGACATGTTTGATGTGGTCCTCGAGAGACAGGTTCGATGTGGTCCTCGAGTGACAGGTTCGATGTTATATCAACTCTTCAGGACTTTTCTATGTTCGATTCTTGATACTTTGCGTCTGCTTTCATGTTGCCTCAACATTAATTTGCACTTACCTGAGTTAAAGTCTAGTAGCTACTTTTTGGGGACCGCGTTTTTCAATTTTTTCCAAATCATCATGTAGCTTATTATACTTCTCCACTATATGTTTCCTCTTTACAATTGTTGCATCATCAGCAAACATGGAGAGAAAGTAGTACATTCCTTCTGGGAGATCATTTGTCTAGATCTGAATTTTGTCTCATCTGATCTCTGTCTCTCAGTCATAGAATTATATAAAGTTTGTGAGGCAATATTAGTTGTTGTTAAACCTTAGCTAGTGTTCGTCTCTCCGGATGTTCTACAATCTTGTTTCTCAGGGAATTTCCCATCACCTTGCACTGGATGTAATGTTTTAAGGGGTCTATATGTCCCAAGAAGTTTTTGAGTGTAACTAAAATAAAAAGATGTTTTTCACCTCCAGGTCACTGAACACACTGAACACCACCAGGTCATCACTGAACACCACAAGGTTCTTAATGAACATCATCACTATACTGAGTCGTGTGATAAAGACTCCTGTCCTCACACTTAACGCACGTCAATATATACGCTATAGATCACAACGTCATATTCCCAGTGCTTTATGAAAGTATAAGTTCCATAATATTGATCCTCCGTGGTGGACGTTTGACCCTGTCGTCTATAGCTTTTGGTTAGACAAAACCACTTAAAATTTGACGCTTATGAGACGGTGGGGACAATTCATAGTTGCCTTGTGTACTAGATACAGTACTCTGGCCTAACAACAGTACTCTGGCCTAACAACAGTACTCTTGCCTATCAACAGTACTCTGGCCTAACAACAGTACTCTGGCCTAACAACAGTACTCTGGGCTATCAACAGTACTCTGGCCTAACAACAGTACTCTGGCCTATCAACAGTACTCTGGCCTAACAAGAGTACTCTGGGCTATCAACAGTACTCTGGCCTATCAACAGTACTCTGGCCTAACAACAGTACACTGGCCTAACAGCGGCGCCCTCCGGCAGGTCCACCTTCACCACAAATAAAGAAACGGGAAATGTATCGTTTTATTATGTTTTATTTATATATATAGAAAATGCAATGTTGGAGGAGTTTTGCTTGTTCTGAACTCCGCAAGTGTTGAGTATATGTCATTATCCAGGTGATGTCCTCAGCCAGGTGACGCCATCAGCCAGGTGATGCCCTCAGCCAGGTGACGCCATCAGCCAGGTGACGCCATCAGCCAGGTGACGCCATCAGCCAGGTGACGCCATCAGCCAGGTGACGTCATCAGCCAGGTGACGCCATCAGCCAGGTGAAGTGAAGTTAGCCCCTGTTCCAGGGCCGAAAGAATGGCCTGGATAGCGGATACCTGATTTGAGGTCTCCAAGCGGAATTACTAAATAACGCTCCCTGGAAAGAAAATAAACACACATGAAAAGATCAAATCCTTAAACATACTAATAGTGCATGGAGATGATAACAATAATAATATCAATTTCATAGGCGATATTGCAATAAATTTTTAACCTAGCATCATTTGTGTTTTCCATTACAGTCCATCATTCACGCTCCTGTATAGCGGCAAACAGTATAAGATTGTAAAAGGAACTTTGGCGAGTTTATTTTTGATCTTTCTTCTCGAGTGAAGAACATTAAAAGCATAGAAAAGATTCGTGCTAGAAACATTGGGCTAACCCCCCCCCCCCTTGTATCATAATCAATAATATATGTCTACAAGAAAGACACTGCGATATTACCGCGCCCGGATATCGGGCATCAAATCCACCTTCAGCAGCAGCAATATCATAGCCCGGGGGCAGCCTGGCGCCGCCTCCAGGAACACCCGGCCGCCCGACGCTCTCTGTAAGGAAGAGAGAGATGACAAGTGCGATCACCTGTGGTCTCCTGCGGCTCGTCTGGGAGCAGGAGACATCAGTGTTAAGGTGAAAAGCTAATGTAAATCTACATTTAGAAATATTACAATATAAATTTTTGTAAGATTTGAAAACAGATGCATATCGTATGGTTACAACTTTTGTTGCTATATTAAGGCAACATATAAGAGGACAGATGCATTAGGGTAGCTACCAGACAGAGCCGGTGAGGGAGCGTCACAGAGCAGCAACACAACCACCCACGCCAGGAAGGTCACCCAGCCAGTCATCATCCTTCACCTGTGGAAACATTTATATGAGTCAGATAATATAAAAGAATCAGAGATATTTAAGAAAATGATCTTATGTAGTGTGAGTAATAATCAGGTGAAATTCATTAATTTATCACTGATGCCACAATGGTCAGTAGAGTCATTGCCTCGATTGTTGTAAGATCGGTGTTCGATTCCCCAATGGTGCAAGAGGGCTGGTACCGTTCATCTGGTGTTGGTACTTCGTCATCATGTTCCAGCTCTTGGTCCGTTCAATTATTCCCCGACTAAGGAATGAGACGTTCACTATGTAGTCTGCGATCCCTCAATTGTGAGATGTGAGCACCTCAACCTCATAACGCCTATGATGCAAAACAAAAACACGTCAACCTCATAGGACCTGTGGCGCCGGATGGAATCTCACAATGGATACTAAAGGAAGGAGCAGAAGCTCTGTACCTGCCACTATTAATGGTGTACAACAAATCATTAGTAACAGGTGAACTGGCAAAAATTTTTAAGACGGCCAATGTAGTCCGATTATAAATGAAGGGTGATAGTCAGGAGGCACAGTACTACAGGAAAGTGTCCCTAACTTGCATACCATGCAGGATGATGGAGAAGATTGTGCGAAAAAAACTAGTGGAACATCTGGAGCGAAAGAACTTTGTAGCACAACAGAAGCATCGGTTCAGGAATGGCAAATCATGCCTCACAGAATTAATTGAATTCTATGACCAGGCAAAACATATCAGGCACGATAGAGAGGGCTGATCAGACTGCATATTTTTGGATTGCAAGAGAGCCTTTGACACAGTACCTCATAAGAGACTAGTGCACAAGCTGGAGATGCAGGCGGGAGAGAGAGAGAGAGAGAATTATCAGGGGAAAGCGCCAAGCCATTATGACCATATAGCACTGGGAAGGGGTCAGGATAAGAATTTGGGATGGGACGGGGTAAGGAATGGTGTCCAACCACTTGGACGGTCGGGGATTGAACCCCGGCCTGCATGAAGCAAGACCGTCGCTCTACTGTCCACCCAAAGTGGTTGGACGTGAAAGGGAAGGTACTCCACTGGATAAGGGAGAACCTAAGCAACAGAAGACAGCGAGTCACTGTGAGGGTGAGGTCTCGGAGTCACGAGGCATCACCCGTGGAGTCCCACAGGGTTCAGTCCTTAGACCTATACTGTTTCTGATATATGTAAATGATCTCCAAGAATGATTAGACTAGTTCCTCTCAATGTTTGCTTATGATGCCAAAATTATGAGGATGATTAAACCAGAAGAAGATAGTATAAGGCTACAAGATGACCTGGAGAAACTGAAGGAATGATCCAACAAATGGTTACTAAAGTTCAACCCAAGTAAATGTAAGGTGATGAAACTGGGTGGAGGAAATCAGAGGCCAGACACTGGATACCGAATATGAGCGAAAGTCCTTCACGAAACGGACAGAGAGAAAAATCTAGGAGTTGATATTACGCCAAACCTGTCTTCTAAAGCCTACATCAAAAGAATAACATCGGCGGCGAATGCGAGGCTTGCTAACATCAGAACTGCGTTCAGAAACCTGTGTAAGGAATCTTTCAGAACCTTGTAAACCACATATGTAAGACCAATCCTAAAGTATGCGGTCTCAGTATGGAGTCCGTACCTTGTCAAGCACAAGACGAAGCTGGAAAAAGTTTAGTGGTATGCCACTAGGCTAGTCCCAGAACTAAGAGGCATGAGTTACGAGGAAAGGCCAGAAGAGCCTTGGAGACATGATCACCACATACAAAATTTTCAAGGGAATTGACAGGGTAGACAAGGCTTGATTATTTAACACGCGTAGTACGCGAATAAGGGGACACAGACGGAAACTGAGTACCCAAATAAACCACAGAGACATTAGAAAGAACTTATTCAGTGTCAGAGTAGTTAGTAAATGGAATGCACTTAGAAGTGATGTGGTGATATAATAGAGCCCAGTAGTCTCAGGAATCTGTACATCAGTTGATTGACGATTGAGAGGCGAGACCAAAGAGCAAAAGCTCAACTCCTCCCCCGTAAGCCCAACTAGGTGAGTACAACTAGGTGTGTACAACTAGGCGAGTACAACTAGGTGAGTACTCACACACACAGACACCACTCACTGGTGAGTGGTGTGAGTGGCATCTCACCAGTTACTAGATGACTTCGTCACACGTGCTCCGTGAACTTCCGTATGAAGTTACGCCTACTGGTAAGGGGACTCCTGGTCCATCCATGACGACGAGCGGACGACTGGGAACCTACTCCTCCTGGGGACTACCGGAACACATAACGCGATATTACGCATTGCGTTATAGCCGTCAGACATTCCCTTCCAACGGTCCGAATTGCTACGACGCCTAGCGCACTTACCGCCAACGGTAGCAGGGAAGTTTCTATATATATATATTTCCGGTTAGATCTCCGGGCGCAGTCAAATAGCTTCAAAGAACCAACCGATCCAATCAAAGCCTTTGCATGATAAAGAGCACCGACCTAACGTCGAGGGAGCACAATAAATACGAGGCAGGAAAGTGGATACCGAGACACAGAACAAAGGCTGCCACTCAAACGATGGTACTTTTCAGAGAACTGCTTGTATCTTGTAGTTAATATTACAGGTTCCTCACACCCACACTTGAAGACGGGCTCGCATGGGATTAATAAAGTGCGTGAAGTGATGCGATCATTGTCACACTGTATTCTTTGGAACCGAGACGATTTGTTTCGTAATTTGCACCTAAATATTTGCAGGTCAGCCTCCTATTCTGCACAATAAAATCACAACGTGGTGGATTGGGTGATAATAAAGATATAATAAAATAAATCCAGTAAGATGTCTGGGTGCCATATTGAGCGCTGTTAGAGAACAGTGTGTGATTGGTGAGGAGGTCCTCGACTCTCCCGTCTCCAACCAGCAAACGCAAGAAATATTTCTGTAACAAAGACGGAAGCTTTTATTAAGAGGGACTTTAATATCTTTATTTAAAATTTACTAGATCAGCCAGGATGTGATAGCTATTTGGTCCTGCGGGATGCTAAGATAATCATCCTCACAAATCACGCAATCACAAAGGAAGCGACGGAGGCTGCCCAAAATTGGAGCACACTCGAAATCGACCACAGGTAAACTGTGAGTGGACAACTTGTCCTTGCCGGGAACCAAGTTGTCTAAAACCAAACAATATACAGAGTGCGCGCGCGCGCGTGTGTGTGTGTGGGGTTTTATCACATTTATGTCAAGGCAAATACTGCTAGGAGTGATAGGGTCTTTGCCTAGACCCGGCGAGGTTCATGCACCAGACAAATGATAGTCACCTTGTTCACGTTTGTTCACTCGGCGTGACTGACTGCGTTCACTTGCGTTACCCCTCTGACCATGTCCACTTGCGTCACCATGCTGACTGCCTTCAGGTTTTGTATATTGAAGAAAAGTTGACGTTATCAGAAGGGAAACACCTGCTGGGATTCTCCTCGCAAAGACACTGCAGCTGTGTACTCACCTAGTTGTGAGTACATAGCTCTAGTGCCTTCGCGAGGGGTGTCCCAGGAGGTGTTTCCTTTCTGATAAGTGTGTGTGTGTGTACTCACCTATTTGTGCTTGCCGGGGTTGAGCTTTGTCTCTTTGGTCCCGCCTCTCAACCGTCAATCAACAGGTGTACAGGTTCCTGAGCCTATTGGGTTCTATCATATCTACACTTGATACTGTGTATGGAGTCAGCCTCCACCACATCACTTCCTATTGCATTCCATTTGTCAACCACTCTTGAAATAGGTCAGTCTGGGCAAAGCCAGGCACCTTGTAAGAAGGTACAAAGCATCGTGGGCGTCCAAAGCCCCTATTGTTCCCTCCATCCTCCTCAGGTCGTTCAGCTTTTCCTCGAGGATTACCTCAATGACGCTCGAGTCCAGAGGTGCCCATAGCAGCACACTGTCGGTGGGAGCGATCACTGGGGCTCATGACAATATGATTCGTACTGCATCTATGGTTGGTTGGCTAGATGAGATGATTTCACACTTTGATGGGTTTAGGGTGAGTCCAAACTTCTCTCCCTTAGATTTTACCAGCTGTAGATCTTCTAGCAAGGACTCCTGTGTCCCTGCCACGGTGCAATCGTCCAAGAACCAGACGTTGAGTTCGCTGGTCAACCTGCGTGTGACCTCTTACTGCCATGCAAACACCATTTTTTTTTTTTTTTTGTGAGGGTACCACCTCTGGTGCCAATGTGGGGACCCATAGCCTCGGAGAAGAAAATAAAAAGTATTCAGAGGAGACCTTGTGGTTTCTCACTGAACACTAATATCATCTTCTCCTACCACCCCCATTCTTTTGTATGTACACATATATATTTACTTTATTTGAACTTTGTTACAAAAAAGGATATATATATATATATATTTTTTTTTTTAAATATATAGGGAAGGGAGTACCAAATATATATATATATATATATATATATATATATATATATATATATATATATATATATATATATATATATATATATATATATATATATATATATATATATATATATATATATATATATATATATAATTGAAATAGGAGTTCTCCAAAACTCATTTTCGTACTTTTAAGGTGAAGAAAAGAAGTGATTTACTATAGAGTGTATTACACTTATTTGTATAATTTGCACGACGTTTCGAACCTCCATGGTTCATTCTCAAGTGAACAGATCTTACAATACTAGTTGATTTTATACCCGCATTAGGTCAGGTGATAATACAATGAAGGTGAAAACACGGGGGGATACATAAGGGATAAACATAGGGGCTGCAGAAGGCTTATTGGCCCATACGAGGCATCTCCTATCTAAACACAAAGATTAATCCAGTGTAATTGGCCAATTACACTGGATTAATCTTTGTGTTTAGATAGGAGATGCCTCGTATGGGCCAATAAGCCTTCTGCAGCCCCTATGTTTATCCCTTATGTATCCCCCCGTGTTTTCACCTTCATTGTATTATCACCTGACCTAATGCGGGTATAAAATCAACTAGTATTGTAAGATCTGTTCACTTGAGAATGAACCATGGAGGTTCGAAACGTCGTGCAAATTATACAAATAAGTGTAATACACTCTATAGTAAATCACTTCTTTTCTTCACCTTAAAAGTACGAAAATGAGTTTTGGAGAACTCCTATTTCAATTAAGCCCTGACGCTAAGAAAATAGTTAGAGGGATAGAAGCCCTAAACCAGAAAATAATAAATACAGAATATGCGGTCATATTCAATGAAACATGTTTGAAAGAAAACCTGCTGCCAGTATACACCAATATATATATAAATATATATATGTCGTACCTAGTAGCCAGAACGCACTTCTCGGCCTACTATGCAAGGCCCGATTTGCCTAATAAGCCAAGTTTTCCTGAAGTAATATATTTTCTCAAATTTTTTTCTTATGAAATGATAAAGCTACCCATTTCATTATGTATGAGGTCGATTTTTTTTATTGGAGTTAAAATTAACGTAGATATATGACCGAACCAAACCAACCCTACCTAACCTAACCTAACCTTCATTATAGGTTAGGTTAGGTTAGGTAGCCGAAAAAGTTAGGTTAGGTTAGGTTAGGTTAGGTAGGTTAGGTAGTCGAAAAACAATTAATTCATGAAAACTTGGCTTATTAGGCAAATCGGGCCTTGCATAGTAGGCTGACAAGGGCGTTCTGGCTACTAGGTACGACATATATATATATATATATATATATATATATATATATATATATATATATATGTCGTACCTAGTAGCCAGAACGCACTTCTCAGCCTACTATGCAAGGCCCGATTTGCCTATTAAGCCAAGTTTTCATGAAATAATTGTTTTTCGACTACCTAACCTACCTAACCTAACCTAACCTAACTTTTTAGGCTACCTAACCTAACCTAACCTATAAAGATAGGTTAGGTTAGGTTAGGTAGGGTTGGTTAGGTTCGGTCATATATCTACGTTAATTTCAACTCCAATAAAAAAATATTGACCTCAAACATAATGAAATGGGTAGCTTTATCATTTCATAAGAAAAAAATTAGAGAAAATATATTAATTCAGGAAAACTTGGCTTATTAGGCAAATCGGGCCTTGCATAATAGGCTGAGAAGTGCGTTCTGGCTACTAGGTACGACATATATATATATATATATATATATATATATATATATATATATATATATATATATATATATATATATGTGTGTATATCACGAAAATAAACACGTGATTTAAAAATGTGACAATGTCATATATATACATATATATATATATATATATATATATATATATATATATATATATATATTTATATATATATATATATATATATATATATATATATATATATATATATATATATATATATATATATATATATATGTAACTGAAAACTCACACCCCAGAAGTGACTCGAACCCATACTCCCAGGAGCAACGCAACTGGTATGTACAAGACGCCTTAATCCACTTGACCATCACGACCGGATGGTTGTGATGGTCATAGGTGATAATGTCATAGGTGATAATGAGGTGATGGCTATCACCTCATTATGTCCGGTCGTGATGGTCAAGTGGATTAAGGCGTCTTGTACATACCAGTTGCGTTGCTCCTGGGAGTATGGGTTCGAGTCACTTCTGGGGTGTGAGTTTTCAGTTGCATATTGTCCTGGGAACCATTCAGGCTTGTTCGCATTTGTGTTCCTCACGTGTGCCCCAAAGAATGAGGTGATTTGGTAAAATGCTATACCCAAGATTACTATCCGAGTGCCGGCGGTGGGGTGGTTCAAATAGCCTTGGCTATCACCTCATTATGTCCGGTCATGATGGTCAAGTGGATTAAGGCGTCTTGTACATACCAGTTGCGTTGCTCCTGGGAGTATGGGTTCGAGTCACTTCTGGGGTGTGAGTTTTCAGTTGCATATTGTCCTGGGGACCATTCAGGCTTGTTCGCATATATATATATATATATATATATATATATATATATATATATATATATATATATATATATATATATATATATATATATATATATATATATATATATATATATATATATACACACAGGTTTTTGATTCGCCGTTATATAATATTGAAAATGATATGGCTAGTTCTGAATTTTAGACACATCAATATTAGGTCATGTGTTTACAGTGTAAAGAACATACTTGCAAATGCAATTTTTTTTCGTTGGACGTATATATATTTTAGTCGTAAAATACAACCGAAAAATTCATTCTGTTGTTTTAACCCTACAGTGGTTTATTTCGATTTTTTAATTTCTAAAATAAACAAAGTTATATTGTAATCATATATACCGTTAATCACTAAAGAAGATTCAAAAGAACGAACCAGGTTTCAACAAGAATTTGATAATATTTTGTTACAAAAGTAAGATATATCCAAACTTGTAAATCGACTCCAATGTGCAATTTTATATATAAATATATATTTTACACGTCTCTACAACATAGACGTCAGAGAGATCACTCCACACACGCCACCACAATATAGTGACGTCAGGGATCTCCCCCCCTCCCCATAGGCCGTCACATTCTTATGAAGAACTTAAAAATAATTACAAAATTGAAAATCTTGGTATGAAGACAAAGGCAAAATTAGACCAAAATTATATAATAGAGTTATGCTTAATATTTGCAAAAAGAATATGTAGTAAATTTGCATAAAAATATTACTTTTACCTCTTTGGAGTTTAAAGCAGTAGTTTTCTGGTTCGTCTGCAGTCTTTAGTGTTTGCGTGAGCGTATATGCACTCAACCGCGTTACTTGCGTGAGCGTATACGCACTCACCAGCGTTACGTGGGCAAGTGCATAGGGTCACCCGATCTGTTCTTATATATTCATTTTAAGAGACTGGCAACTGTTATATGTGTACATCCTGTTGGGGAATCTTCACGGGGCAAAACCCTTATATATTCCCCACCCCGGGTTCTAACTGGCCAGATTGTTGTTGTTCTGTTAAGTAGGAAAGATTTGAAAGATTGTGAAAGGAAAGATTGTGAGGAAAAAGCTCGTAGAACATCTAGAGAGGAACTTTGTAACACACCACCAGCATAGGTTCAGGGATTATCATGCCTCACAGGTTTAAGAGAATTTTATGATAAAAATATGACCAGAAAGAAAGATGTGGGCAAACTGCATTTTCTTAGGCTGCCAGAAAGCCTTTGACACAATACCCATATGAGGCTGGTACAGAAGTTGGAAAAAAACAGACTTGAATAACAGGTAAGGAGCTCCAGTGGATAAGGGAGTATCGTAGCAACAAAAACACAGAGTTACTGTGAGTGGGGAAGACCTCAGAGTGTCAAGATGTCACCAGCGGAGTCCCACAGGGCTCTGTACTTGAACCCATCTTGTTTCTGATATATGTAAACTATCTTCCAATGGATATAGACGTATTGCTCTCAATGTTTGCCGATGATTCCAAAATCATATGAAGTCTTGTATTAAACGCACATTTTGTGATGCAAATCAACCTTCTCGTTTCAGTTAAAGACCACAGCTGCAGGGGTGGTCAGTCTTGAGCATAAGCGGAACATTCTCAACCTTTTGTAATAACACAGTTGATCATGCGAACTTCAGCTTACATTAATGATAAAAAAACTAATTGTTTGCTGGATAAAGTGTAGAGAGGTACAAACATTATACAGAAAAATCCTTATAATTTAATTTATTTCAAGTACATATGGCGAATTTATTCCTGATATAGTATGAAAACGTTCATTAGCAATTGTACATAAACTTAACAGAAAACTTTCTCTAAGTTAATTCACATCTGGAGGTGAAACTCTTCCTGAGTGTTAACATCGACGACAGTGTTGATCAAGGCTTCATCTGCCTCGCCAGAATCTGTTACCAAACCTCACAGGCGGTGGAGGCCTATTTCTGTTCCCAGCTATCAACGATCCCTGCAAAATGGGTAAAGGAAGTCTTATTTCGTCACTCTAGAAAGTTAATTCATAAAAAAACTAAAAAAAAAAAAAATGGTTTCATTTCAGCAATTATTTTACCTACTCCTCGTCCTTATTTATCTGGTCTGTCTGTTGGTTGCCATTTATTTACTCCCAAAATAGTTGGGTGATAATAACAGTACAGTATAAATACTCGGTAATAATACCCATACAGCATAAATACTCGGTGAGAACACCCATACAACATAAATACTCGGTGAGAACACCAATACAGCATAAACAGTCGGTGAGAACACCCATACAGCATAAACAGTTTGGTGAGAACTCCCATACAGCATAAACAGTCGGTGAGAACACCCATACAACATAAACAGTCGGTGAGAACACCCATACAGCATAAACAGTCGGTGAGAACACCCATACAGCATAAACAGTCGGTGAGAACACCCATACAGCATAAACAGTTGGGTTCCTGGTAGCATCACCCATATGTATCCTCGCCTCCTTGTGGATCTAATGTTCTCACATGTTTCCTGATGTGTATTTATGTTTATATGGGACATATAAGAACAAACACATGGCAACGTTTGCTGTCTACATTACCGTGAGGGGTCTGTTGGCGTTATGTCCTCCTCTGACCCTGTACACGTTCCTGAATGAGGCCAAGCTTCCTGTTCGTGAAGACATTCGTGTATATGTATATATATATATATATATATATATATATATATATATATATATATATATATATATATATATATATATGTATATATATATATATATATATATATATATATATATATATATATATATATAACTGAAAACTCACACCCCAGAAGTGACTCGAACCCATACTCCCAGAAGCAATGCATCTGGTATGTACAAGACGCCTTAATCCACTTGACCATCACGACCGGACAAAATGAGGTGATAGCCGAGGCTATTTGAACCACCCCACCGCCGGCACTCGGATAGTTATCTTGGGCATAGCATTTTACCAAATCACCTCATTCTTTGGGGCAACACGTGAGGAACACAAATGCGAACAAGCCTGAATGGTCCCCAGGACATATGCAACTGAAAACTCACACCCCAGAAGTGACTCGAACCCATACTCCCAGAAGCAATGCATCTGGTATGTACAAGACGCCTTAATCCACTTGACCATCACGACCGGACAAAATGAGGTGATAGCCGAGGCTATTTGAACCACCCCACCGCCGGCACTCGGATAGTTATCTTGGGCATAGCATTTTACCAAATCACCTCATTCTTTGGGGCAACACGTGAGGAACACAAATGCGAACAAGCCTGAATGGTCCCCAGGACATATGCAACTGAAAACTCACACCCCAGAAGTGACTCGAACCCATACTCCCAGAAGCAATGCATCTGGTATGTACAAGACGCCTTAATCCACTTGACCATCACGACCGGACAAAATGAGGTGATAGCCGAGGCTATTTGAACCACCCCACCGCCGGCACTCGGATAGTTATCTTGGGCATAGCATTTTACCAAATCACCTCATTCTTTGGGGCAACACGTGAGGAACACAAATGCGAACAAGCCTGAATGGTCCCCAGGACATATGCAACTGAAAACTCACACCCCAGAAGTGACTCGAACCCATACTCCCAGAAGCAATGCATCTGGTATGTACAAGACGCCTTAATCCACTTGACCATCACGACCGGACAAAATGAGGTGATAGCCGAGGCTATTTGAACCACCCCACCGCCGGCACTCGGATAGTTATCTTGGGCATAGCATTTTACCAAATCACCTCATTCTTTGGGGCAACACGTGAGGAACACAAATGCGAACAAGCCTGAATGGTCCCCAGGACATATGCAACTGAAAACTCACACCCCAGAAGTGACTCGAACCCATACTCCCAGAAGCAATGCATCTGGTATGTACAAGACGCCTTAATCCACTTGACCATCACGACCGGACAAAATGCTATGCCCAAGATAACTATCCGAGTGCCGGCGGTGGGGTGTTTCAAATAGCCTCGGCTATCACCTCATTTTGTCCGGTCGTGATGGTCAAGTGGATTAAGGCGTCTTGTACATACCAGATGCATTGCTTCTGGGAGTATGGGTTCGAGTCACTTCTGGGGTGTGAGTTTTCAGTTGCATATGTCCTGGGGACCATTCAGGCTTGTTCGCATTTGTGTTCCTCACGTGTTGCCCCAAAGAATGAGGTGATTTGGTAAAATGCTATGCCCAAGATAACTATCCGAGTGCCGGCGGTGGGGTGGTTCAAATAGCCTCGGCTATCACCTCATTTTGTCCGGTCGTGATGGTCAAGTGGATTAAGGCGTCTTGTACATACCAGATGCATTGCTTCTGGGAGTATGGGTTCGAGTCACTTCTGGGGTGTGAGTTTTCAGTTGCATATGTCCTGGGGACCATTCAGGCTTGTTCGCATTTGTGTTCCTCACGTGTTGCCCCAAAGAATGAGGTGATTTGGTAAAATGCTATGCCCAAGATAACTATCCGAGTGCCGGCGGTGGGGTGGTTCAAATAGCCTCGGCTATCACCTCATTTTGTCCGGTCGTGATGGTCAAGTGGATTAAGGCGTCTTGTACATACCAGATGCATTGCTTCTGGGAGTATGGGTTCGAGTCACTTCTGGGGTGTGAGTTTTCAGTTGCATATGTCCTGGGGACCATTCAGGCTTGTTCGCATTTGTGTTCCTCACGTGTTGCCCCAAAGAATGAGGTGATTTGGTAAAATGCTATGCCCAAGATAACTATCCGAGTGCCGGCGGTGGGGTGGTTCAAATAGCCTCGGCTATCACCTCATTTTGTCCGGTCGTGATGGTCAAGTGGATTAAGGCGTCTTGTACATACCAGATGCATTGCTTCTGGGAGTATGGGTTCGAGTCACTTCTGGGGTGTGAGTTTTCAGTTGCATATGTCCTGGGGACCATTCAGGCTTGTTCGCATATATATATATATATATATATATATATATATATATATATATATATATATATATATATATGTATATATATATATATATATATATATATATATATATATATATATATATATATATATATATATATATATATACCAGATTCTCTGCAGTTTCATCTATTCTTATGTTCACATTTCCATAATTTTATACATATAACAATTCTGATCAATATGAAGCTGTCTAATATATACATTTCTGGAATTAAATTTATATTATTTGATTAAATTTTTAATTTTTATTCAACGATTTAATACAATTTATTGAAATGACAGATGTACATTCAGTACATGAATTAGCCCAGTCAGTTGAATGGTGAAGTGAACCAATTTTATTTAAGGGAGTTTTGTATTAAAGCCTTTACGGTATGTGGCACTACTTTCTTGATCTACATATTCAGAACAACTTATCCTTAACAGCTCGCAAAAACATTGAAGAAAATGCATCACGTTTTACTCTATCAAGTTGGGATGAGTAATAGTGTACTTAAGAACGAAAATGTTCTGTTTGCCTATTTAGAAAAAAACATAAAGTTATAATAAAATTTAAACACTGAAACATGTAAAAATGCTAAAGAATTGTTTTGTTAAATTTCCATTGTTAACTTAATAGAAGGGAAGGGGGTTGATTAACTATAATAAAAACACACTGTGCTTGCTTGAGCATGTGCTCACGCAAGCAGAGACACACTTACTGGATCATTTAATATGACTGAAAGAAAAAAAAAAAGAAATGCACGCTAGCACAGGACTTAAAATGCCGTGAAATATTGCACACATATACTCACGCGCTTCAAGGAGCGAGGGCGCCCAGCAGAGAGAGAGCCCCAGCACCACTAGCATCAGGCAGGTCTTGGTGCCAGCCATCACTCACTGTGGAGATGAAACGTCATCTTGGTTACTGGTACTGTTAACACTTACATTAAATATTTGAAGGAACTAAAGGTTATGCAAGCCGTACTAAACATATGAGGTGCCGGATGCCTCTTTCTTTATCTCCTATGCCAACGATTTTACTTTCCCCCAGGACGCTACCGCTCACAGGATGAGTAAGGGATGCACAATACACTACCACTCACAGGATGAGAAAGAGATGCACAATACATTACGCTCACAGGATGAATAAGGGATGAACAATACGTTACGCTCACAGGATGAATAAGAGATGCACAATAGACTAGCAGCCTCTGGCGACAACAGTCAACAGTTGCTACCTTCCAGTTACGAACATTTTGCTACATGAGCCGAGGCATCAGTTGCAAGGAAACGAACCAAAACCAATGTAGACGAAAAACAAAGAGGAGGGAAGAGGAGTTGAAGGTAGAGAAAGAGAGAGAGAGAGAGTGAGAGAGTGAGAGAGAGAGAGAGAGAGAGAAGCCATCAGCATGGGGAATAGAACTTCCCTGCAGCCTCCAGAGCGTCGAACACGGATAAATGACGCAATATGGACGCAAGAGATTGTCAGAATGCAACAAGAGCAGTCATGCAGTGAGGCAATTACAATCAACCAGTCGTGCTTGCAGGGAGTAATAAACTATTGGTTCACCTTTGTATCCTCCTCTCAGTAAGCCCAAACAGCGTCCCGGACCGGCAATCACATCTTCTGCACTCGCATCCCTCTCCTAATACTCCTTCATAACTCTCTATCATTGGATAAAAAACCATACTTTCGTACATGTGAAATTTATGTAAGGAATTTACACCAAGTCTTTCCCACTCTCCTGAATGCTTTATCAAGGTCTGAGTGTGGGATTATTACGAGACTTACATCTTAGCGACTAGTAAAATAAGTTCCGCATCTTATTTACAAATTACAGCGTATGTCTTGATTCCATGATACAAACTGCTATTAAGATCAGGTCAAATTTTAGTAATGAAGGGATTCACGTATCTCATGATCAGGTCTTATCCAATTTACGGAACAAATTAAAGGCTGTACAAAAAACACGTGATCGCAGGATTGTTTCAACCACAGGTTAGATATGTACTTGAATGACAATGTTAAGTATAAATACTAGCAACCTCGTTTCATCAAACAGGCCTTCTGCATTTTTCGTTTTTTTTTTGTTCTTGTGAATGTACTTTTTACTGCTTCTGTACTGGCAAGCATGATTATTGAAAACCTTTTATACAACAATGTATCTGAATAGTGTAGTTCTACAGAACAGTTACTTTAGGAACAACGAAAGGCATTTGCGTTAAGTATATCACCTGGGTAGAGATTGCAGCTTTCGGGTCAAACCAGTCTCAAGATTTTGTGAAGTCACTGGAATCAACGCCACTGCTGTAGATTGCTCGTGAAGTCAATGGAGAAAACGACACTGCTGTAAACTGCCTGTGAAGTCACTGGAGTCAACGACACTGCTGTAGACTGTGTATGAAGACACTGGAATCATCTACCAAGGAGATGTTACTCCGTGCTGCTCCTTTTGAAGAATACTCACTCTGCCGGGCGTCGCTATGTTTATATGGTCATACTGGCAGTGTAATCATCACGGGAAAACCCCCATGTATTCCTAGCCACAGATGGGAGCGCAACATATCCTCCAGTCCAAGCAAAAAGTTAAATACTGGCTTTGTTTCTACCAAATTGGTGCAATGTTTGACTTATTCAGCAACCAACCAACTGACAGGATGTATATTCCATACATTAGAGTAACAAACTGTTTGTTTTCTGAAGCGTAAATTAATATTATTATACTTTGTGGGTTTATGTATAGTTAGGTCTAGGTTAGGTTAGGTGGTGTGGTGACGTTGATTTAAGGAGTGTTTACACTACAGGCTGAAGGCGAACGAAGCACAACCTTGAACATGGTGAGGTGGATTATAACTCCAAACACTGACTTATTATGTAGAGTTTCTGTAGTCAATATTTGACTTATAAGTTGTTTACCTCATAACCCTTTATTTTGACAATGACAAGAACATGACCCAAACGAAAATTTCTAAGCCTTTTCTCTCTCAGATTTCAGCTAATGGTGAAGTAATTTGATCTTGAGAATGAGCTACAAATTGACATATCTCGTTTCAAAAAAAATGTATTTGCTAATCTCAAGGTAAAGATTATCGTTAACGCAATTATTTTTATGCGGTCTTTTCCTGTAGACCAACTGAGAATGATTCTGGAAATGTTTAATTAATTTAATTAGTTTTTTTATATACTTCTGTTCTCAACCTAAGACTGAATATATGGTTGAGACTTAGCGTGACTGACCTTGACCCTCGGTGTTGTGAACCTGATTGATGAAGATTAAGCCTCCCCAAGAGGTGGCACGGGCATGAATAGCCCGTAGTGTGTACATGAGGCTCTCGTCTGCAGCATCGATATCTCCGAGTCTTCAGACCAAAATATTGTTATTAACTGTCAGTGGAGCTGCTTCGATTAAGGTGACTCAAGAACTCTCCTGTTCCAGACACATGGAACTAAATAAATAAAACTTATTGGATGCGAAGCTCTGAGAGTAAACAGCTTGGAGGGATAAACAACCAGGCAACGAACATGCTGCGTATTTAAGCTTGAGCTCAGTAAAGACTGGAACACAGGTCTGGAGCAGGGAAGATGCTGGCACTCCTCAAGTTACAAGGCACTGCACAAGAATTAAGCATTAATGAGCTCTGAGAAAACTTAAAAAATGATTCCTGTTCACCCAACACTAAATATGTTCCTGAGTACAAGGTAACTGTTGACGGTTTATTCCTGGAAAGGGTTAGTGATTGGCCGTGGGTTTCCTTTGAGTTCATCGGTCTTCTTTCATGTTTACAACATGCTCTATCTCTTTGTGGTCCGCATACTTGCTGATATTACTGGTAACTGCAGCATCTAGAGTCCTGCGGAACACCGCTAGTAGCATCCATTCTCTCTCACTTCACTCATTCATATTAACCCTTTGTTTGATGTCTGTGAGGCATTCTCCGAACCAATTCAGCATGTTTCTTCCGATGGCGTGCTCTTCGACCTTCCTAAGTAGCAAGAGTTAACCAACATCCCCCCGACTTCTTGAATTTAGTGATCGACCAGGTAAGTGACCCTCCAGGTAGTAGGGACAGAATCAGTTCGACCTTACCTTCATTAAGGGCTCTCTCAAATATCTCATGAGGACCAGAAGATTTGATGGGTTTTTGTCTCTCGATCTATTTAAGTGTCGTTCGTTGTTACACAGTCTGTTTTCTTCAACGTCTTCATGGATTTCAAAGGAAATTGTTTAGCGCCACCTTTGTGATAACATTAAATTGTTGAGCATAATGCTCATTTGTGTTATCTTCGTTTTATATATATATATTGGAAAAAACATTTATTTGTCAAGTTTGCATCTCCGGCTATCTTAGCTTCGTAAGCTCTTTTGACTTGTCATATTTCCTGCTTGATCTGTTATTTTAATTTTTAATGATCTAGCAAGTGTAGCTCTGAGTTTATTTTTTTTCTGTACTCTTACTTGTCGAATTAAATTATTAACTTTGCTTATCATTCATTAAAAATCATTGTTAATTGATCTATTTTGTTTGCTAGTGATATTTTTTTTTTTAAATATATATATATATAAGTTCAACAAAGTTTCCATGTTCTAAATACCACAAAATTCTGGTCCCCAATCGGGCTTGTATTAACTTCCACGGCCGAGTATTCCGTTGTGGTCTGTTTCAGCTCCTGCCGCAGTTGTTCGTAATTTGCCGTCCAAAAATCTGGGATATAATTAGGACAAATGGAGTCAGTGAGGCGTCCATAAACTGAATATTTAACATGAAAACAGATATCGTTCTGATAAGATTGACGTCCCTAGACTCAACACAGATATCGTTTTCTGTGGTAAGAATAGTTTCCAGTGCGCATGAGCCTCATACTCTCGGCTCCTGGGGAAACTAGGACTAACTAATATGTTGTCAAAATTTGCTGATATTTTATTCATTCAAAGTCACTGCATATTAGATAATGAGTTCTAGTCTCATATTTTGTAGCCACGGTAGTGCAGTACTCGCCGGTCACTTCAGCTGTCTGCTTAATGATGCTTCTATGTGACAAAGTTGAATATATCAGCCATCTTAGTGAATTACTGAACAGAAACGAATGTGTTGTCATTGCTAGAGACTCAGAGATGCGTAACTTATCAGGTTTGCAACTTAACTAATGAAGAACAAGTTCTTTTCTAAGCATACATCACTGAAAAATGTGGCCAAACGGCGAGATTTGTATGTTTATAATTTTCTGTCTATGTGTATCCTTCGTTAAAAGAGTTATGAGTAAAAGTAAGAGCTGCAGTTATTTTTAACATACTTGAATTCTGTAGTTAAATCCCTGAACTAAACTTGACTAAGCTCTTCACATATTAGAGTCAACCGTAAGGTGAACTATGGGAAGGGAGCGCTCTGTGCCCACATTCAATATGAGCTGTGGTAAGGGAGAGCACTGAGCTTCCCAACAAGACACTCTACGGGAATGTTCACCTTCATCACAGGTGAAGGATGATGGCTGGCTGGGTGACCTTCCTGGCGTGGGTGGTTGTGTTGCTGCGCTGTGGCGCTCCCTCACCGGCTCTGTCTGGTAGCTACCCTAATGCATCTGTCCTCTTATATGTTGCCGTAGTATAACGACATCTGTTTTATACTCCTGTCTCACACACACACACACACACACACACACACACACACACACAGAATAGGAGATGCAGAATAGGAGATGAAGTACTTAATGAAATAGACAGAGAGAAAGATCTTTTAGTTAGAAGCACAATTTCGCGAATTTTTATAGTCTAAAATGTACTTAAGAATGAACTCACATGAATATTATGGGACAGTTTTCGGGTCTAAATTTACATCATGTAATTGGATTAGTATCGCAAAGTCGGCGACAGAAATCTTGTTAGCCTCTTGGAAGTCGTCCAACCCAGCGACAGGTAGTCCCCAAGATGCAACCCACAACAGCTGGCTAACTCCCTGGTGTACCTATTGCTCTTACATGAATGGGGGGGGGGGGGGGGGCATCAGGAGGTACGAAAAGGGACCAAAACATGCCGTCCTGGCCTGGCCGGGTCGAATATTAAATTGTTGGCCTATTCCACTGTTCACTGCTCTAAAATGCCTTGTTACAAAAATATTGTTTTATTGTAACAATGTACAATTTTGTACCAATATCTGTACTCAACCTTTTGTACGGGGTAAAACGAAGACGAGATGGAAGAAAACAAATGGAAGATAGTAAGAAAAAGATTCATAGATCGTTTCATCTCAATGAAGTTGTGGTAATCTGTAAGTCACACTGTAGGACGAGGTAATTATGTCCGCGGGTGGTGAGAGTGAACCAGCAAACGAACAGAGGATGAAGGAACACCAGAAAACTGAGCGGCCCTGTGAACCACAAACAAAAATAAACGCTGATAGGAAACGATGATCGCGCTCACTCGCGCACCTCCATATTGCTTACATTACGGGAGAGAAAACAAAAGAAAGTCGGGTGAGTGAATATAAGCACCAGACAAGATCTTAGAAAACAGGAAAATTCTTGCCGGTAGTAACAAATGAAAGCTCGAGACTCAAGTAGTGAAACGAGTTTTTCCACCTACTGACGTCCACGGTAAGACATTTAAGAGCAAGACCAGCGAGCACAGTACAGTTAGAGACGCCAGTGAAGCCGGCAGGTCGCTCCCCACACACAGACCAAAGTGTGGCATCAAAACTTGACTACCAACGATAAAAGGTAAACTTAACTTTTTAAAACCTTCGTGCATACATATTTTCCTTTTTAGTAGCACTATTTTTCCTTTTTAGTAGCACTATTTTTCCTTTTTAGTGGCTGGTCAGTAGGGCGGTGTGCCAGTGTTAAGAGCATACCTCAAAGTGGATGCTCCTCGCTAGGCTTCCCTGGAGCACGACGTCCACGCTCCGGGGGCCGCCACGACCGCTCGTGGCCTCACCTTAAGAAATTAACTTTTCGCGGTGTTGGACGACACTGGGCAAGTGGCTCGTGGTCTGCCCGGGTCTCTTACTTGAACACAAAGTTTTATATATAAAGTGTTAACCTAACCAGTAACGAATGCACCCATGCCCCCCACCTAACCTTTCCTGCCGATGCATAGAAGATGGGGATAGTTGTGTGCTAACAACTTTTCATAGTACTTTGTAATTTGTACGTTGAGGACCATAACGAACGGAATGAGAATGAGTAATAATTGAGAGGAGAGGTTGTAATGTTATTGGTGCTTGCATCCTGCAACACAGCCTTGATGTGGTAGACGTACAAACATCTTGAACCACAGATGGTATGCGGTAGACGTGCCTGCGTCTTGTACCACAGGTGTTATAGGGTAGACGTGCCTGCGTCTTGTACCACAGGTGTTATAGGGTAGACGTGCCTGCGTCTTGTACCACAGGTGTTATAGGGTAGACGTGCCTGCGTCCAGTACCACAGGTGTTATAGGGTAGACGTGCCTGCGTCCTGTACCACAGGTGTTATGAGGTAGGCGTGCCTGCGTCCTGTACCACAGGTGTTATGAGGTAGGCGTGCCTGCGTCCTGTACCACAGGTGTTATGAGGTAGGCGTGCCTGCGTCCTGTACCACAGGTGTTATGAGGTAGACGTGCCTGCGTCCAGTACTACAGGTGTTATGAGGTAGACGTGCCTGCGTCCTGTACCACAGGTGTTATAAGGTAGACGTGCCTGCGTCCAGTACCACAGGTGTTATGAGGTAGGCGTGCCTGCGTCCTGTACCACTGGTGTTATGAGGTAGACGTGCCTGCGTCCTGTACAACGGGTGTTATGAGGTAGACGTGCCTGCGTCCTGTACCACGGGTGTTATGAGGTAGACGCGCCTGCGTCCAGTCTCACAAGTGTTATAAGGTAGACGTACCTGCGTCCTGTACCACAGGCGTTATAAGGTAGACGCGCCTGCGTCCTGTACCACAGGTGTTATAAGGTAGACGTGACTGCGTCCAGTACCACAGGTGTTATAGGGTAGACGAGCCTGCGTCCAGTACCACAGGTGTTATAGGGTAGACGTGCCTGCGTCTTGTACCACAGGTGTTATAAGGTAGACGTGCCTGCGTCCTGTACCACAGGTGTTATAAGGTAGACGTGCCTGCGTCTTGCACCAAAGGTGCTATGTAGTAGAAGTGCTCGTATTCTACACCACAGGTAATACGAGGTAAGCATGCTTGCGTTCTGTACCTTATGAATTTGTGGTAAATGTGCTTGCATCCCACACCAAACGTATTATGTGGTAAGCGAGCTTGTGTCCTGCACCACAAGTATTAAGAGATGAAGGTGCTTGGCTCCTGTCCCATATTTTTTTTTTTTTGAGATATATACAAGAGTTGTTACATTCTTGTACAGCCACTAGTACGCGTAGCGTTTCGGGCAAGTCCTTAATCCTATGGTCCCTGGAATACGATCCCCTGCCGCGAACAATCGTTTTTTCATCCAAGTACACATTTTACTGTTGCGTTAAACAGAGGCTACAGTTAAGGATTTGCGCCCAGTAAATCCTCCCCGGCCAGGATACGAACCCATGACATAGCGCTCGCGGAACGCCAGGCGAGTGTCTTACCACTACACCACGGAGACTGTAAATGTGCTATGTGCTATGTGGTAATTGTGCTTGCACAGACGGCGGCTGAGCGGACAGAACACTGGACCCGTGATCCTGTGTTCCCAGGTTCGTTCCCGGGCTCCGGCGAGAAACAATGGGCAGTTTCTTTAATCATGATGCCCCTGTGACCTAGCAGTAAATAGGTACATGGGAGTTAGTCAGCTGTCACGGGCTGCTTCCTGGGGGTGGAGGCCTGGTCGAGGACCGGGCCGTGGGGACACTAAAGCCCGAAATCATCGGAAGATAACTTGAAGATAGCCACATGCACCATGTGTGTTAAGAGGTAGACGCACTCTCATACTACACTACAGGTGTGATGAGTTAGACCTGTGGTGCAGCCGGACGCGCCACAGGTCCTGTGAGGATGACGTGGTTTTGTCTTGCATCATAGGTGTTATGAGGTTGAGGTGCTCACATCTCACAACTGAAGGATCACAGACTACATAGTGAACGTCTCATTCCTTTGTCGAGTAATACCTGGACGGACCAAGAGCTGGGACATGATGACGGAGTAATGGAATTGTGCCAACCCTGTAGCACTATCGGGGAATCGAACTCCGAACTTGCTACAATCGAGGCAATGGCTCTTTTGACCATTGTGGCATCTGTGATGAATAAATGCATTTCACCTGATTATTACTCACACTACATAAGATCATTTTCTTAAATATCTCTGATTATTTTATATTACCTGACTCATATAAATGATTCCACAGGTGAAGGATGATGACTGGCTGGGTGACCTTCCTGGCGTGGGTGGTTGTGTTGCTGCTCTGTGGCGCTCCCTCACCGGCTCTGTCTGGTAGCTACCCTAATGCATCTGTCCTCTTATATGTTGCCGTAATATAGCAACAAAAGTTATAACCATACGATATGCATCTGTTTTCAAATCTTACAAAAATTGCTATTGTAATATTGGTAAATGCAGATTTATATTAGCTTTTCACCGTAACCTTCTCTATAACACTGATGTCTCCTGCTCCCAGACGAGCCGCAGGAGATACAGGTGATCGTACGTGTCATCTCTCTCTCTCTCTTCCTTACAGAGAAGGTAGGGCGGCCGGGTGTTCCTGGAGGCGGCGCCAGGCTGGACTTTCAGGTCCCGAGCGATTCTTTTTTTGAAATTGAAGGTGGATGGAATGCCTCCCACCCGAGCGCGGTAATATTGCAGTCTTTCTTGTAGACATATATTATTGACTATGATACAAGGGGGGGGGGGGGTTAGCCCAATGTTTCTAGCACGAATCTTTTCTATGCTTTTAATGTTCTTCACTCGAGAAGGAAGTTCAAAAATAAACTCTCCAAAGTTCCTTTTACAATCTTATACTGTTTGCCGCTATACAGGAGAGTGAATGATGGACTGTAAGGAAAACACAAATGATGCTAGGTTAAAAATTTGTTGAAATATCGCCTATTAAACTGATATTATTATTATCATCTCCATGCACTGTTAGTATGTTCAAGGATTTGATCTTTTCATGTGTGTTTATTTTCTTTCCAGGGAGCGGTATATTTTTCGCCAGACATCAGTAACAATAGAAAACCTATAATCATATTTGCGCCCAGGTCTCCGCCATGGGGACCGATTCCGTCACCGTTTCCGGCCTGGGAGAGACGCTAACTTCACGTCACCTGGCTGATGGCGTCACATGGCTGAGGGCATCACCTGGCTGATGGCGTCACCTGGCTGATGGAGTCACCTGACTGATGACGTCACCTGACTGATGGCATCACCTGGCTAATGGCGTCACCTGGCTGAGGGCATCACCTGGCTGATGGCGTCACCTGGCTGATGGCGTCACCTGGCTGATGGAGTCACCTGGCTGTTGGCGTTACCTGGCTGAGGGCATCACCTGGCTGATGGCGTCACCTGGCTGTGGGCATCACCTGGCTAATGACATATACTCAACACTTGCGGAGTTCAGAACAAACAAAACTCCTCCAACATTGCATTTTCTATATATATAAATAAAACATAATAAAACGATACATTTCCCGTTTCTTTATTTGTGGTGAAGGTGGACCTGCCGGAGGGCGCCGCTCACCTTCCTTGTGCAACGAAGAGTGTTTCCTGACTGTTACGTTGTTAGGCGTAACTGTTACTGTTACTGTTGTTAGACCATAGTACTGTTGTTAGGCCGGAGTACTGTTGTTAGGCCAGAGTGCTGTTGTTTGGCCAGAGTACTGTTGTTAGGCCAGAGTACTGTTGTTAGGCCAGAGTGCTGTTGTTTGGCCAGAGTACTGTTGTTAGGCCGGAGTACTGTTGTTAGGCCTGGGTGGTGTTGTTAGGCCAGAGTACTGTTGTTAGGCCGGAGTACTGTTGTTAGGCCAGTGTGCTGTTGTTAGGCCAGAGTACTGTTGTTAGGCCAGAGTACTGTTGTTAGGCCAGAGTACTGTTGTTTGGCCAGAGTACTGTTGCTAGGCCAGAGTACTGTTGCTAGGCCAGAGAACTGTTGATAGGCCAGAGTACTGTTGCTAGGCCAGAGTACTGTTGCTAGGCCAGAGTACTGTTGTTAAGCCAGAGTACTGTTGATAGGCCAGAGTACTGTTGTTAAGCCAGATTACTGTTGATAGGGCAGAGTACTGTTGTTAAGCCAGAGTACTGTTGAGAGGCCAGAGTACTGTTGTTAGACCAGTGTATTGTTGTTATATCAGTGTACTGTTGTTAGGTCAGAGTACTGTTGATAAGAAAGAGTACTGTTGATAGGCCAGAGTACTGTTGATAAGCCAGAGTACTGTTGATAGGCCAGAGTACTGTTCACTTAAAAACACTTACGTACAAAGTACACTTAAAAACCTCTTGGGACATATAGGCCCCTTAAAACATTACATCCAGTACAAGGTGGTGAGAAATTCCCTGAGAAAAAAGATAGTAGAATATCCGGTGAGACAAATACCAGCGCAGGTTAATGAACAACAAATATTGCCTCACAAACGTTATATAATTCTATGACTGAGGGACAGAGATCAGATGAGACAAAGATCAGATCTAGACAAATGATCTCCCAGAAGGAATGTACTACTTCCTTTCGATGTTTGCTGATGATGCAACAATTATAAAGAGGAAACATTTAGTGGAGAAGTATATTAAGCTACACAATGAAATGGACAAATTTACGTAAAGTATCAAGAATCGAACATAGAAAAGTCCTGGAGAGTTTATATTATGACATCGAACCTGTCACTCGAGGTCAACATCAAACCTGTCACTCGAGGCCGACATCAAACCTGTCACTCGAGGCCGACATCAAACCTGTCACTCGAGGCCCACATCAAACGAATATCATTAGCTGCACATGTAAAATTGACCAACATAAGAACTTCCACCAGAAACCAAAAATACAGATTGATTTAGGACCCTGCATACCACATACCTGCATACCACATATTCACCAAACCAACCAGGTTTGGAATATGTGGCGAGAGCATGGAGCGGTTAGTTTGTTAAACACGCATTAAAAAAAAAACTCCAGAGGCATACCGATAGACAAGTCGAAGAGTTGAGAGAGATGAGTTATGAGGACAAAATAGCAGACTTAATCTATGTCACTGGACAACCCGTTCTCGCACTTGCTTATAGTCAATATTGGCTTATTCAATAAGTGGATATGTGACATACTAATTGATTGTGAATATTTTAGTTTACCTTGAAAAGCTTTATAGAAAACACCGTCCTCACCTAACCTTCTTAGTATGTTAAGATAAGCATCTTATTGCTTCTTAATTACAATTATTACTTAACTTATACCGTTGACATGTTAAGTAATAATTGTAAATAAGAAGCAATAAGATGCTTATCTTAACATACTAAGAATTTTAGGTGAAGTCGGTGTTTTCTATGAAGCTTTTCAAGGTAAACTAAAATATTCAAAATCAATTAGTATGTCGCATGTACACTTATTAAATTAGCCAATATTGACTATAAGCAAGTGCAAGAACGGGTTGCACTGGAAAGACAGAAAAGTTAGGTAAGATATTTTTACAATATAGTGACGAGGTAGAGACAAGGACATACTTGGAATTGGGCGCTACTCAAACACATGGAACACAGCTCGAAACCAAGTACCGAAATAAGAAAGACAAACAATTGAAAGAATTATTCATTGTCAGAAACATTAAACAAAAAGAATGGATTAGAAAGTAAAATAATGTATGCGAACTGTATACGCTGCTTCAAATGTATACACATCATATGAGAGGCAAGACGAGTGAGTTGAATCTTAATAAGGGAACGCACAATTAGGTGAGTACACATATACACACACACAAACACACGGGGCCCCACGAGGCCGTGAATCTTCTCTAACTTTGTCTCTTTTGTTTAACTAGGTTTGGACTCCAGGCTGGAGCTGCATATTCCAGGATTGGTCTGACATAAGTGGGATTACATTAGTTGACTTCCGACTTTCTGGTAGGTCTCCTGTTTCCAGTGACCTGTTATACACTAT
Source organism: Procambarus clarkii (assembly GCF_040958095.1). Classification (NCBI taxonomy): domain Eukaryota; kingdom Metazoa; phylum Arthropoda; class Malacostraca; order Decapoda; family Cambaridae; genus Procambarus; species Procambarus clarkii. Next base: position 5,697,556 of record NC_091188.1, on the reverse strand, counting down.
AGAGAGTGGCACACTTAGTGCTTCTGCACTTTCCTTTAGTATCCACGGTGAGATTCTGTCAGGCTCTACAGCCTTTGTCACATCTAGCTCCAACAGACACCTTTTGACCTCATCACTGGTGAGGTCAAGTTCCTCCAAGGTAGCTTGGTTAGCCTTCTCCTCATTTAGTGCAGGGGCTTCTCCTTGTTCTATTGTGAAGACCTCCTGGAATCTCTTGTTGAGTTCTTCACAGTTCTCGAGTGTGTGTGTGTGTGTGTGTGTTTACTAGTTGTGTTTACTAGTTGTGTTTTTACGATGGTTGAGCTTTGCTCTTTCGGCCCGCCTCTCAACTGTCAATCAACTGTTTACTAACTACTTTTTTTTTCCCACACACCACACACACACACCCCCCAGGAAGCAGCCCGTGACAGCTGACTAACTCCCAGGTACCTATTTACTGCTAGGTAACAGGGGCACTTAGGGTGAAAGAAACTTTGCCCATTTGTTTCTGCCTCGTGCGGGAATCGAACCCGCGCCACAGAATTACGAGTCCTGCGCGCTATCCACCAGGCTACGAGGCCCCATAGGTGTGTGTGTGTGTGTGTGTGTGTGTGTGTGTGTGTGTGTGTGTGTGTGTGTGTGTGTGTGTGTGTGTGTGTGTGTGTGTGTGTGTGTGTGTGTGTGTTTACTATTTGTGCCTGCAATGTCGAGCTATTAGCTCTTGGACCCCCGCCTCTCTAACCAACCTTGTTTTCTCTTTTATATCTACTACATATATTTTTCTCTCAAACACACGCACACATATCCCCAGGAAGCGACCCGTATAAGCTGTCTAACTCCCAGGTACCTATTTACTGATAGATGAACAGGCCATCAGGGTGAAAGAAACTTTGCCCATTTGTTTCCGCCTCCACCGGGGATCGAACCCGGGCCCTTAGGACTACAACCCCCCCCCCCCTAGATCTATCCACTCAGCCGCGAAACCCCCCACTGCCTCGTGGGGCCGCCGTGTGTTTGTGTGAGTGTATATGTGTACTCACCTAATTGTGTGTTCCTTTATTAAGTTTCAACTAATTTGTCTTACCTCTCATATGTTGTATATACATTTGAAGCAGCGAATAGAGTTCGCATTCACTATTTAACTTTCTAATCCATTCCTTCTGTTTACTGTTTCTGACAATGAACAATTCTTTCAATTGTTTGTCTTTCATATTTGGGTACTTGGTTTCGAGCTGTGTTCCATGTGTTTGTGTAGCATCAATTCCAAGTATATGTCCTTGTCTCCACCTTGTCACTGCCAATGAGACATTTATTGTAAAAATATCTTTCCTAACTTTTCTGTCTTTCCAGTGACATAGATTAAGTCTTCTATTTTGTCCTCATAATTTATTTCTCTCAACTCTTCGACTTGTCTATCGGTATGCCTCTGGAGTTTCTTTTTTTTTAATGCGTGTTTAACAAAATAACCGCTCCATGCTCTCGCCACATATTCCAAACCTGACTGGTTTGATGTATATGTAGAATGCAGGTATGTGGTATGCAGGTATGTGGTATGCAGGGTCCTAAATCAATCTGTATTTTGGTTTCTGATGGAAGTTTTTATGTTGGTCAGTCTTGTATGTGCAGCTAATGATATTCGTTTGATGTGGGCCTCGAGTGACAGGTTTGATGTGGGCCTCGAGTGACAGGTTTGATGTGGGCCTCGAGTGACAGGTTCGATGTGGTCCTCGAGTGACAGGTTCGATGTTATATCAACTCTTCAGGACTTTTCTATGTTCGATTCTTGATACTTTGCGTCTGGTTTCATGTTGCCTCAACATTAATTTGCACTTACCTGAGTTAAAGTCTAGTAGCTACTTTTTGGGGACCGCGTTTTTCAATTTTTTCTAGATCATCATGTAGCTTATTATACTTCTCCACTATATGTTTCCTCTTTATAATTGTTGCATCATCAGGAAACATCGAGAGAAAGTAGTACATTCCTTCTGGGAGATCATTTGTCTAGATCTGAATTTTGTCTCATCTGATCTCTGTCCCTCAGTCATAGAATTATATAAAGTTTGTGAGGCAATATTAGTTGTTGTTAAACCTTAGCTAGTGTTCGTCTCTCCGGATGTTCTACAATCTTGTTTCTCAGGGAATTTCCCATCACCTTGTACTGGATGTAATGTTTTAAGGGGTCTATATGTCCCAAGAAGTTTTTGAGTGTAACTAAAAAAAAAAGTTGTTTTTCACCTCCAGGTCACTGAACACACTGAACACCACCAGGTCATCACTGAACACCACCAGGTCATCACTGAACACCACCAGGTCATCACTGAACACCACAAGGTTCTTAATGAACATCATCACTATACTGAGACGTGTGATAAAGACTACTGTCCTCACACTTAACGTACGTCAATATATACGCTATAGATCACAGCGTCATATTCCAAGTGCTTTATGAAAGTATAAGTTCCATAATATTGATCCTCAGTGGTGGACGTTTGACCCTGTCGTCTATAGCTTTTGGTTCGACAAAACCACTTAAAATTTGACGCTTATGAGACGGTGGGGACAATTCATAGTTGCCTTGTGTACTAGATACAGTACTCTGGCCTAACAACAGTACTCTGGCCTAATAACAGTACTCTTGCCTATCAACAGTACTCTGGCCTAACAACAGTACTCTGGCCTAACAACAGTACTCTGGGCTATCAACAGTACTCTGGCCTATCAACAGTACCCTGGCCTAACAAGAGTACTCTGGGCTATCAACAGTACTCTGGCCTATCAACAGTACTCTGGCCTAACAACAGTACTCTGGCCTAACAACAGTACACTGGCCTAACAGCGGCGCCCTCCGGCAGGTCCACCTTCACCACAAATAAAGAAACGGGAAATGTATCGTTTTATTATGTTTTATTTATATATATAGAAAATGCAATGTTGGAGGAGTTTTGCTTGTTCTGAACTCCGCAAGTGTTGAGTATATGTCATTAGCCAGGTGATGCCCTCAGCCAGGTGACGCCATCAGCCAGGTGACGCCATCAGCCAGGTGACGTCATCAGCCAGGTGACGCCATCAGCCAGGTGATGCCCTCAGCCAGGTAACGCCATCAGCCAGGTGACGCCTCAGCCAGATGACGTGAAGTTAGTCCCAGTGCCACAACGGAAACCTTGGCCTGGATGGAGTACTGGGCCCAAACCTGATTGGAGGTATCCGAACAGGCTCATTGTCTAACTTCAAAGTAAATGCCGCTCCCTGGAAAGAAAATAAACACACATGAAAAGATCAAATCCCCAAACATACTAACAGTGCATGGAGATGATAATAATAATAATATCAATTTAGTAGGCGATATTTCAACAAATTTTTAACCTAGCATCATTTGTGTTTTCCTTACAGTCCATCATTCACTCTCTTGTATAGCGGCAAACAGTATAAGATTGTAAAAGGAACTTTGGAGAGTTTATTTTTTAACTTCCTTCTCTAGTGAAGAACATTAAAAGCATAGAAAAGATTCGTGCTAGAAACATTGGGACAACCCCCCCCTCCTTGTATTATAGTCAATAATATATGTCTACAAGAAAGACACTGCAATATTACCGCGATCGGTTCGCAGGCATCATCTCCACCTCTAATACAACTAATACTATTTTTATACAAAAGATGAGGATCATCAGAACGACGGCGTGCACCACTGATCTGGGCGTGTCTGGCCCGCCTGGCGCCGCCTCCAGGAATTCCTGGCCGCCCTACCTTCTCTGTAAGGAAGAGAGAGAGAGAGAGAGAGAGAGATGACACGTACGATCACCTGTATCTCCTGCGGCTCGTCTGGGAGCAGGAGACATCAGTGTTAACATCGGTGTTATAGAGAAGGTTACGGTGAAAGCTAATATAAATCTACATTTACTAATATTACATTAGCACTTTTTGTAAGATTTGAAAACAGATGCATATCGTATGGTTATAACTTTTGTTGCTATATTACGGCAACATATAAGAGGACAGATGCATTAGGGTAGCTACCAGACAGAGCCGGTGAGGGAGCGCCACAGAGCAGCAACACAACCACCCACGCCAGGAAGGTCACCCAGCAAGTCATCATCCTTCACCTGTGGAATCATTTATATGAGTCAGGTAATATAATAGAATCAGAGATATTTAAGAAAATGATCTTATGTAGTGTGAGTAATAATCAGGTGAAATTCATTAATTTATCACTGATGCCACCATGGTCAGTAGAGTCATTGCCTCGATTGTTGTAAGATCGGTGTTCGATTCCCCAATGGTGCAAGAGGGTTGGTACCGTTCATCCGGTGTTGGTACTTCGTCATCATGTCCTAGCTCTTGGTCTGTTCAAGTATTCCCCGACTAAGGAATGAGACGCTCACAATGTTGTTTGTGATCCGTCAATTGTGAGATGTGAGCACCTCAACCTTATAACACCTATGGTGCAAAACAAAATCACGTCAACCTCATAGGACCTGTGGCGCCGGATGGAATCTCACCATGGATACTAAAGGAAGGAGTAGAAGCTCTGGACCTGCCACTATTAATGGTGTACAACAAATCATTAGTAACAGGTGAACTGCCAAAAATTTGGAAGACGGCCAATGTAGTCCCAATATAAATGAAGGGTGATAGTCAGGAGGCACAGTACTACAGGAAAGCGTACTTGCATACCATGCAGGATGATGGAGAAGATTGTGCGAAAAAAAACTAGTGGAACATCTGGAGCGAAAGAACTTTGTAACACAACAGAAGCATCGGTTCAGGAATGGCAAATCATGCCTCACAGGATTAATTGAATGCTATGACCAGGCAAAACAAATCAGGCACGATCGAGAGGGCTGATCAGACTGCATATTTTTGGATTGCAAGAGAGCCTTTGACACAGTACCTCATAAGAGACTAGTGCACAAGCTGGAGATGCAGGCGGGAGAGAGAGAGAGAGAGAGAGAGAGAGAATTATCAGGGGAAAGCGCCAAGCCATTATGACCATATAGCACTGGGAAGGGGGTCAGGATAAGAATTTGGGATGGGACGGGGTAAGGAATGGTGTCCAACCACTTGGACGGTCGGGGATTGAACCCTGGCCTGCATGAAGCAAGACCGTCGCTCTACTGTTCACCCAAAGTGGTTGGATGTGAAAGGGAAGGTACTCCACTGGATAAGGGAGAACCTAGGCAACAGAAGACAGCGAGTCACTGTGAGGGTGAGGTCTCGGAGTGACGAGGCATCACCCGTGGAGTCCCACAGGGTTCAGTCCTTAGACCTATACTGTTTCTGATACATGTAAATGATCTCCAAGAATGATTAGACTAGTTCCTCTCAATGTTTGCTGATGATGCAAAAATTATGAGGATGATTAAACCAGAAGAAGATAGTATAAGGCTACAAGATGACCTAGAGAAACTGAAGGAATGATCCAACAAATGGTTACTAAAATTCAACCCAAGTAAATGTAAGGTGATGAAACTGGGTGGAGGAAATCAGAGGCCAGACACTGGATACCGAATAGGAGCGAAAGTCCTTCACGAAACGGACAGAGAGAAAAATCTAGGAGTTGATATCACGCCAAACCTGTCTTCTAAAGCCTACATCAAAAGAATAACATCGGCGGCGAATGCGAGGCTTGCTAACATCAGAACTGCGTTCAGAAACCTGTGTAAGGAATCTTTCAGAACCTTGTAAACCACATATGTAAGACCAATCCTAAAGTATGCAGTCTCAGTATGGAGTCCGTACCTTGTCAAGCACAAGACGAAGCTGGAAAAAGTTTAGTGGTATGCCACTAGGCATACTACTAAACTCATACATACCACCCAGAACTAAGAGGCATGAGTTACGAGGAAAGGCCAGAAGAGCCTTGGAGACATGATCACCACATACAAAATTTTCAAGGGAATTGACAGGGTAGACAAGGCTTGATTATTTAACACGGGTAGTACGCGAATAAGGGGACACAGACGGAAACTGAGTACCCAAATAAACCACAGAGACATTAGAAAGAACTTATTCAGTGTCTGAGTAGTTAGTAAATGGAATGCACTTAGAAGTGATGTGGTGATATAATAGAGCCCAGTAGTCTCAGGAATCTGTACATCAGTTGATTGACGATTGAGAGGCGAGACCAAAGAGCAAAAGCTCAACCCCTCCCCCGTAAGCCCAACTAGGTGAGTACAACTAGGTGTGTACAACTAGGCGAGTACAACTAGGTGAGTACTCACACACACAGACACCACTCACTGGTGAGTGGTGTGAGTGGCATCTCACCAGTTACTAGATGACTTCGTCACACGTGCTCCGTGAACTTCCGTATGAAGTTACGCCTACTGGTAAGGGGACTCCTGGTCCATCCATGACGACGAGCGGACGACTGGGAACCTACTCCTCCTGGGGACTACCGGAACACATAACGCGATATTACGCATTGCGTTATGGCCGTCAGACATTCCCTTCCAACAGTCCGAATTGCTACGACGCCTAGCGCACTTACCGCCAACGGTAGCAGGGAAGTTTCTATATATATATATTTCCGGTTAGATCTCCGGGCGCAGTCAAATAGCTTCAAAGAACCAACCGATCCAATCAAAGCCTTTGCATGATAAAGAGCACCGACCTAACGTCGAGGGAGCACAATAAATACGAGGCAGGAAAGTGGATACCGAGACACAGAACAAAGGCTGCCACTCAAACGATGGTACTTTTCAGAGAACTGCTTGTATTTTGTAGTTAATATTACAGGTTCCTCACACCCACACTTGAAGACGGGCTCGCATGGGATTAATAAAGTGCGTGAAGTGATGCGATCATTGTCACACTGTATTCTTTGGAACCGAGACGGTTTGTTTCGTAATTTGCACCTAAATATTTGCAGGTCAGCCTCCTACTCTGCACAATAAAATCATAACGTAGTGGATTGGGTGATAATAAAGATATAATAAAATAAATCCAGTATGATGTCTGGGTGCCATATTGAGCGCTGTTAGAGAACAGTGTGTGATTGGTGAGGAGGTCCTCGACTCTCCCGTCTCCAGCCAGCAAACGCAAGAAATATTTCTGTAACAAAGACGGAAGCTTTTATTAAGAGGGACTTTAATATCATTATTTTAGATTTACTAGATCAGCCAGGATGTGATAGCTATTTGGTCCTGCGGGATGCTAAGATAATCATCCTCACCAATCACGCAATCACAAAGGAAGCGATTGAGGCTGCCCAAAATTGGAGCACACTCGAAATCGACCACAGGTAAACTGTGAGTGGACAACTTGTCCTTGCCGGGAACCAAGTTGTCTAAAACCAAACAATATACAGAGTGCGCGCGCGCGTGTGTGTGTGTGTGTGTGTGTGTGTATGCGTGTGTGGGGTTTTTATCACATTTATGTCAAGGCAAATACTGCTAGGAGTGATAGGGAGGGTCTCTGCCTAGATCTGGCGAGGGTCATGCACCAGACAAATGATAGTCACCTTGTTCACGTTTGTTCACTCGGAGTAACTGACTGCGTTCACTTGCGTTACCCATCTGACCATATCCACTTGCGTCACCATGCTGACTGCCTTCAGGTTTTGTGTATTGAAGAAAAGTTGACGTTATCAGAAGGGAAACACCTGCTGGGATTCTCCTCGCGGAGGCACTGCAGCTGTGTACTCACCTAGTTGTGAGTACATAGCTCTAGTGCCTTCGCGAGGGGTGTCCCAGGAGGTGTTTCCTTTCTGATAAGTGTGTGTATGTGTGTGTGTGTGTGTGTGTGTGTGTGTGTGTGTGTGTGTGTGTGTGTGTGTGTGTGTGTGTGTGTGTGTGTGTGTGTGTGTGTGTGTGTGTGTGTGTGTGTGTGTGTGTGTGTGTGTGTGTGTGTGTGTGTGTGTGTGTGTGTGTGTGTGTGTGTGTGTATGTGTGTGTGTGTGTGTGTGTGTGTGTGTGTGTGTGTGTGTGTGTGTGTGTGTGTGTGTGTGTGTGTGTGTGTGTGTGTGTGTGTGTGTGTGTGTGTGTGTGTGTGTGTGTGTGTGTGTAGTACACAACTAGTTGTGCTTGCAGGGGGGTTGAGCTCTGGCTCTTTGGTCCCGCCTCTCAACCGTCAATCAACAAGTGTACAGGTTCCTGAGCCTATTGGGTTCTATCATATCTACAATTGACACTGTGTATGGAGTCAGCCTCCACCACATCACTTCCTATTGCATTCCATTTGTCAACCACTCTTGAAATAGGTCAGTCTGGGCAAAGCCAGGCACCTTGTGAGAAGGTACAAAGCATCGTGGCCGTCCAAAGCCCCTATTGTTCCCTCCATCCTCCTCAGGTCGTTCAGCTTTTCCTCGATGATTACCTCAATGGCGCTCGAGTCCAGAGGTGCCCCTAGCAGCACACTGTCGGTGGGCACGATCACTGGGGCTCATGACAATATGATTCGTACTGCATCTATGGTTGGTTGGCTAGATGAGATGATTTCATACTTTGATGGGTTTAGGGTAAGTCCTAACTCCTCTCTCTTAGATTTTACCAGCTGTAGATCTTCTAGCAGGCACTCCTGTGTCCCTGCCAGGGTGCCATCGTCCAGGAACCAGATGTTGAGTTCGCTGGTCAACCTGCTTGTGACCTCTTGCTGCCATGCAAACACACACACACACACACACACACACACACACACACACACACACACAGACACACACACACACACACACACACACACACACACACACACACACACACACACATATATATATATATATATATATATATGTATATATATATAAATATATATATATATATATATATATATATATATATATTTATATATATATATATATATATATATATATATATATATATATATATATATATATATATATATATATATATATATATATATATATATATATATATATATATATATTATATATATACATATTACATATATATACACACAGGTTTTTGATTCGCCGTTATATAATATTAAAAATAATATGGCTAGTTCTGAATTTTAGACACATCAATATTAGGTGATGTGTTTACAGTGTAAAGAACATACTTGCAAATACAATTTTTTTCCGTTGGACGTATATATATTTTAGTCGTAAAATACAACCGAAAAATTCATTCTGTTGTTTTAACCCTACAGTGGTTTATTTCGATTTTTTAATTTCTAAAATAAACAAAGTTATATTGTAATCATATATACCGTTAATCACTAAAGAAGATTCAAAAGAACGAACCAGGTTTCAACAAGAATTTGATAATATTTTGTTACAAAAGTAAGCTATATCCAAACTTGTAAATCGACTCCAATGTGCAATTTTATATATAAATATATATTTTGCACGTCTCTACAACATAGACGTCAGAGAGATCACTCCACACATGCCACCACAATATAGTGACGTCAGGGATCTCCCCCCCCTCCCCATAGCCGTCACATTCTTATGAAGAACTTAAAAATAATTCCAAAATTGAAAATCTTTGTATGAAGACAAAGGCAAAATTAGACCAAAATTATATAATAGAGTTATGCTTAATATTTGCAAAAAGAATATGTAGTAAATTTGCATAAAAATATTATTTTTACCTCTTTGGAGTTTAAAGCAGTAGTTTTCTGGTTCGTCTGCAGTCTTTAGTGTTTGTGTGAGCGTATATGCACTCAACCGCGTTACTTGCGTGAGCGTATACGCACTCACCAGCGTTACGTGGGCAAGTGCATAGGGTCTCCCGATCTGTTCTTATATATTTATTTTAAGAGACTGGCAACTGTTATATGTGTACATCCTGTTGGGGAATCTTCACGGGGCAAAACCCTTATATATTCCCCACCCCGGGTTCTAACTGGCCAGATTGTTGTTGTTCTGTTAAGTAGGAAAGATTTGAAAGATTATGAAAAGAAAAATCGTGAGGAAAAAGCTCGTAGAACATCTAGAGAGGAACTTTGTAACACACCACCAGCATAGGTTCAGGGATTATCATGCCTCACAGGTTTAAGAGAATTTTATGATAAAAATATGACCAGAAAGAAAGATGTGGGCAAACTGCATTTTCTTAGGCTGCCAGAAACCCTTTGACACAATACCCATATGAGGCTGGTACAGAAGTTGGAAAAAAACAGACTTGAATAACAGGTAAGGAGCTCCAGTGGATAAGGGAGTATCGTAGCAACAAAAACACAGAGTTACTGTGAGTGGGGAAGACCTCAGAGTGTCAAGATGTCACCAGCGGAGTCCCACAGGGCTCTGTACTTGAACCCATCTTGTTTCTGATATATGTAAACGATCTTCCAATGGATATAGACGTATTGCTCTCAATGTTTGCCGATGATGCCAAAATCATATGAAGTCTTGTATTAAACGCACATTTTGTGATGCAAATCAACCTTCTCGTTTCAGTTAAAGACCACAGCTGCAGGGGTGGTCAGTCTTGAGCATAAGCGGAACATTCTCAACCTTTAGTAATAACACAGTTGATCATGCGAACTTCAGCTTACATTAATGATAAAAAAAACTAATTGTTGGCTGGATAAAGTGTAGAGAGGTACAAACATTATACAGAAAAATCCTTATAATTTAATTTATTTCAAGTACATATGGCGAATTTTTTCCTGATATAGTATGGAAACGATCGTTAGCAATTGTACATAAACTTAACAGAAAACTTTCTCTAAGTTAATTCACATCTGGAGCTGAATCTCTTCCTGAGTGTTAACATCGACGACAGTGTTGATCAAGGCTTCATCTGCCTCGCCAGAATTGGGGACCAAAACTCACACGCGGTGAATGGCTAAATCTGTTCCCAGCTATCAACGCTCCCTGCAAAATGGGTAAAGAAAGTCTTATTTCGTCACTCTAGAAAGTTAATTCATAAAAAACTAAAAAAAAAAAAAAATGGTTTCAGTTCAGCAATTATTTTACCTACTCCTCGTCCTTGTTTATCTGGCCTGTCTGTTGGTTGCCGTTTATTTACTCTCAAAATAGTTGGGTGATAATAACAGTACAGTATAAATACTCGGTGAGAACTCCCATACAGCATAAACAGTTGATGAGAACACCCATACAGCATAAACAGTCGGTGAGAACACCCATACAGCATAAACAGTTGGGTGAGAACACCCATACAGTATAAATACTCGGTGAGAACACCCATACAGCATAAACAGTTTGGTGAGAACTCCCATGCAGCATAAACAGTCGGTGAGAACACCCATACGGCATAAATAGTTGGGTGAGAACATCCATACAGCATAAACAGTCGGTGAGAACACCCATACAGCATAAACAGTCGGTGAGAACACCCATACAGCATAAACAGTCAGTGAGAACACCCATACAGCATAAACAGTCGGTGAGAACACCCATACAACATAAACAGTTGGGTTCCTGCTAGCATCACCCATAAGTATCCTCGCCTCCTTGTGGATCTAATGTTCTCACATGTTTCCTGATGTGTATTTATGTTTATATGTGACATATAAGAACAAATACATGACAACGTATGCTGTCTACATTACCGTGAGGGGTCTGTTGGCGTTATGTCCTCCTCTGGCCTTGTACACTCTCCTGAATGAGGCCAAGCTTCCTGTTCGTGAAGAAATTCATATATATATATATATATATATATATATATATATATATATATATATATATATATATATATATATATATATATATATATATATATATATATATATATATATATATATATATATATATATATATATATATATATATATATATATATATATATATATATACATATACCAGATTTTCTGCAGTTTCATCTATTCTTATGTTCATATTTCCATAAGTTTATACATATAGCAATTCTGATCAATAAGAACTGTCTAATATATACATTTCTGGTATTAAATTTATATTATTTAATTAAATTTTTTATTTTTATTCAACGATTTAAAGAAATTTATTGAAATAACAGATGTACATTCAGTACATGAATTAGCCCAGTCAGTTGAATGGTGAAGTGAACCAATTTTATTTAAGGGAGTTTTGTAATAAAGCATATACGATATGTGGCACTACTTTCTTGATCTACATATTCAGAACATATCCTTTACAGCTCGCAAAAACATTGAAGAAAATGCAGCTCGTTTTACTCTATCATGATGGGATGAGTAATAGTGTACTTAAGAACGAAAATGTTCTGTTTTCCTATTTAGAAAAAACATAAAGTTATAATAAAATTTAAACACTGAAACATGTAAAAATGCTAAAGAATTGTTTTGTTAAATTTCCATTGTTAACTTAACAGAAGGGAGGGGGGGGGGTTGATTAACTATAATAAAAACACACTGCTTGCTTGAGCATGTGCTCACGCAAGCAGAGACACACTTACTGGATCATTTAATATGACTGAAAGACAAAAAAAAAAAAAATGCACGCTAGCACAGGACTTAAAATGCCGTGAAATATTGCACACATATACTCACGCGCTTCAAGGAGCGAGGGCGTCAAGCAGAGAGAGAGCACCAGCACCACCAGCATCAGGTAGGTCTTGGTGCCAGCCATCACTCACTGTGGAGATGAAACGTCATCTTGGTTACTGTTACTGTTAACACTTACATTAAATATTTGAAGGAACAAAAGGTTATGCAAGCCGTACTAAACATGTGAGGTGCCGGATGCCTCTTTCTTTATCTCCTATGCCAACGACTATACTTTCCCCCAGGACGCTACCGCTCACACGATGAGTAAGGGATGCACAATACACTACCACTCACAGGATGAGTAAGGGATGCACAATACATTATCGCTCACAGGATGAATAAGGGATGAACAATACGTTACGCTCACAGGATGAATAAGAGATGCACAATAGACTAGCAGCCTCTGGCGACAACAGTCAACAGTTGCTACCTTCCAGTTACGAACATTTTACTACATGAGCCGAGGCATCAGTTGCAAGGAAACGAACCAAAACCAATGTAGACGAAAAACAAAGAGGAGGGAAGAGGAGTTGAAGGTAGAGAAAGAGAGAGAGAGAGAGAGAGAGAGAGAGAGAGAAGCCATCAGCACGGAGAAGAGAACTTCCCTGCAACCTCCAGAGCGTCGAACACGGATAAATGACGCAATATGGACGCAAGAGATTGACAGAATGCAACAAGAGTCATGCAGTGAGGCAATTACAATCAACCAGTCGTGCTTGCAGGGAGTAATAAACTATTGGTTCACCTTTGTATCCTCCTCTCAGTATGCCCAAACAGCGTCCCGGACCGGCAATCACATCTTCTGCACTCGCATTCCTCTCCTAATACTCCTTCATAACTCTCTATCATTGTATAAAAAACCATACTTTCGCACATGTGAAATTTATGTAAGGAATTTACACCAAGTCTTTCCCACTCTCCTGAATGCTTTATCAAGGTCTGAGTGTGGGATTAGGACGAGACTTACATCTTAGCGACTAGTAAAATAAGTTCCGCATCTTATTTACAAATTACAGCTTATGTCTTGATTCCATGATACAAACTGCTATTAAGATCAGGTAAAATTTTAGTAATGAAGGGATTCACGTATCTCATGATCAGGTCTTATCCAATTTACGGAACAAATTAAAGGCTGTACAAAAAACACGTGATCGTAGGATTGTTTCAACCACAGGTTAGATATGTACTTGAATGACAATGTTAAGTATAAATACTAGCAACCTCGTTTCATCAAACAGGCCTTCTGCATTTTTCGTTTTTTTTTGTTCTTGTGAATGTACTTTTTACTGCTTCTGTACTGGCAAGCATGATTATTGAAAACCTTTTATACAACAATATATCTGAATAGTGTAGTTCTACAGAACAGTTACTTTAGGAACAGCGAAAGGCATTTGCGTTAAGTATATCACCTGGGTAGAGATTGCAGCTTTCGGGTCAAACCAGTCCCAAGATTTTGTGAAGTCACTGGAATCAACGCCACTGCTGTAGATTGCTCGTGAAGTCAATGGAGAAAACGACACTGCTGTAGACTGCCTGTGAAGTCACTAGATTCAACGACACTGCTGTAGACTGTGTATGAAGACACTGGAATCATCTACCAAGGAGATGTTACTCCGTGCTGCTCCTTTTGAAGAATACTCACTCTGCCGGGCGTCGCTATGTTTATATGGTCATACTGGCAGTGTAATCATCACGGGAAAACCTCCATGTATTCCTAGCCACAGATGGGAGCGCAACATATCCTCCAGTCCAAGCAAAAAGTTAAATACTGGCTTTGTTTCTACCAAATTGGTGCAATGTTTGACTTATTCAGCAACCAACCAACTGACAGGATGTATATTCCATACATTAGAGTAACAAACTGTTTGTTTTCTGAAGCGTAAATTAATATTATTATACTTTGTGGGTTTATGTATAGTTAGGTCTAGGTTAGGTTAGGTGGTGTGGTGACGTTGATTTAAGGAGTGTTTACACTACAGGCTGAAGGCGAACGAAGCACAACCTTGAACATGGTGAGGTGGATTATAACTCCAAACACTGATTTATTATGTAGAGTTTTTGTAGTCAATATTTGACTTATAAGTTGTTTACCTCATAACCCTTTATTTTGACAATGACAAGAACATGACCCAAACGAAAATTTCTAAGCCTTTTCTCTCTCAGATTTCAGCTAATGGTGAAGTAATTTGATCTTGAGAATGAGCTACAAATTGACATATCTCGTTTGAAAAAAAATGTATTTGCTAATCTCAAGGTAAAGATTATCGTTAACGCAATTATTTTTTATGCGGTCTTTTCCTGTAGACCAACTGAGAATGATTCTGGAAATGTTTAATTAATTTAATTAGTTTTTTTTATATACTTCTGTTCTCAACCTAAGACTGAATATATGGTTGAGACTTAGCGTGACTGACCTTGACCCTCGGTGTTGTGAATCTGATTGATGAAGAATAAGCCTCCCCAAGAGGTGGCACGGGCATGAATAGCCCGTAGTGTGTACATGAGGCTCTCGTCTGCAGCATCGATATCTCCGTGTCTTCACACCACAATATTGTTATTAACTGTCAGTGGAGCTGCTTCGATTAAGGTGACTCAAGAACTCTCCTGTTCCAGACAAATGGAACTAACTAAATAAAACTTATTGGATGCGAAGCTCTGAGAGTAAACAGCTTGGAGGGATAAACAACCAGGCAACGAACATGCTGCATATTTAAGCTTGAGCTCAGTAAAGGCTAGAACACAGGTCTGGAGCAGGGAAGATGCAGGCACTCCTCAAGGTACAAGGCACTACACGAGAATTAACATTATTGAGCTCTGAGACAACTTAAAAAATGACTCCTGTTCACCCAGCAATAAACATGTTCCTGAGTACAAGGTAACTGTTGACGGTTTATTCCTGGAAAGGGTTAGTGATTGGCCGTGGGTTTCCTCTGAGTTCATCGGTCTTCTTTCATGTTTACAACACGCTCTATCTCTTTGTGGTCCGCATACTTGCTGATATTACTGGTAACTGCAGCATCTAGAGTCCTGCGGAACACCGCTAGTAGCATCTATTCTCTCTCACTTCACTCATTTATATTTACCCTTTGTTTTATGTCCGTGAGGCATTCTCCGAACCAATTCACCAAGTTTCTTCCGATGGCGTGCTCTTCGACCTTCCTAAGTAGCAAGAGTTAACCAACATCCCCCCGACTTCTTGAATTTAGTGATCGACCACGTAAGTGACCCTCCAGGTAGTAGGGACAGAATCAGTTCGACCTTACCTTCTTTAAGGGCTCTCTCGAATATCTCATCAGGACCAGGAGATTTGATGGGTTTTTGTCTCTCGATCTATTTAAGTGTGTCGTTCGTTGTTACACAGTCTGTTTTCTTCAACGTCTTCATGGATTTCAAAGGAAATTGTTTAGCGCCACCGTTGTGATAACATTAAATTGTTGAGAATAATGCTCATTTGTGTTATCTTCGTTATATATATATATATATATATATATATATATATATATATATATATATATATATATATATATATATATATATATATATGTCGTACCTAGTAGCCAGAACGCACTTCTCGGCCTACTATGCAAGGCCCGATTTGCCTAATAAGCCAAGTTTTTCTGAATTATTATATTTTCTCAATTTGTTTTCTTATGAAATGATAAAGCTACCCATTTCATTATGTATGAGGTCAATATTTTTTTATTGGAGTTAAAATTAACGTTGATATATGACCAAACCTAACCAACCCAACCTAACCTAACCTAACCTATCTTTTTAGGCTAGATTAGGTTAGGTAGCCGAAAAAGTTAGGTTAGGTTTGGTTAGGTAGGTTAGGTAGTCGAAAAACAATTAATTCATGAAAACTTGGCTTATTAGGCAAATCGGGCCTTGCATAGTAGGCAGAGAAGTGCGTTCTGGCTATTAGGTACGACATATATATATATATATATATATATATATATATATATATATATATATATATATATATATATATATATATATATATATATATATGTCGTACCTAGTAGCCAGAACTCACTTCTCAGCCTACTATGCAAGGCCCGATTTGCCTAATAAGCCAAGTTTTCATGAATTAATGTTTTTTCGTCTACCTAACCTACCTAACCTAACCTAACCTAGCTTTTTTTGGCTACCTAACCTAACCTTACCTATAAAGATAGATTAGGTTAGGTTAGGTAGGGTTGGTTAGGTTCGGTCACATATCTACGTTAATTTTAACTCCAATAAAAAAAAATTGACCTCATACATAGTGAAAAGGGCAGCTTTATAATTTCATAAGGAAAATATTATAGAAAATATATTAATTCAGGAAAACTTGGCTTATTAGGCAAATCGGGCCTTGCATAGTAGGCTGAGAAGTGAGTTCTGGCTACTAGGTACGACATATATATATATATATATATATATATATATATATATATATATTGGAAAAAAACATTTATTTGTCAAGTTTGCATCTCCGGCTATCTTAGCTTCGTAAGCTCTTTTGACTTGTCATATTTCCTGCTTGATCTGTTATTTTAATTTTTAATGATCTAGCAAGTGTAGCTCTGAGTTTATTTTTTTTCTGTATTCTTACTTGTCGAATTAAATTATTAACTTTGCTTATCATTCATTAAAAATCATTGTTAATTGATCTATTTTCTTTGCTAGTGATATTATTTTGGAATATATATATATATATATATATATATATATATATATATATATATATATATATATATATATATATATATATATATATATTCCAAATATATATATATATATATATATATATATATATATATATATATATATATATATATACATATATATATATATATATATATATATATATATATATATATATATACATATATATATATATATATATATATATATATATATATATATATATATATGTATATATATATATATATATATATATATATATATATATATATGTATATATATATATATATATATATATATATATATATATATATATATATATATATATATATATATATATATATATGTCGTACCTAGTAGCCAGAACTCACTTCTCAGCCTACTATTCAAGGCCCGATTTGCCTAATAAGCCAAGTTTTCCTGAATTAATATATTTACTATAATTTTTTTCTTATGAAATGATAAAGCAACCCTTTTCTCTATGTATGAGGTCAATTTTTTTTTATTGGAGTTAAAATTAACGTAGATATATGACCGAACCTAACCAACCCTACCTAACCTAACCTAACCTATATTTATAGGTAAGGTTAGGTTAGGTAGCCAAAAAAAGCTAGGTTAGGTTAGGTTAGGTAGGTTAGGTAGACGAAAAAACATTAATTCATGAAAACTTGGCTTATTAGGCAAATCGGGCCTTGAATAGTAGGCTGAGAAGTGCGTTCTGGCTATTAGGTACGACATATATATATATATATATATATATATATATATATATATATATATATATATATATATATATATATATATATATATAAGTTCAACAAAGTTTCCTTGTGCTAAAGACCACAAAACTCTGGTCCCCAATGGGGCTTGTATTACCTTCCACGGCCGAGTATTCCGTTGTGGTCTGTTTCAGCTCCTGCCGCAGTTGTTCGTAATTTGCCGTCCAAAAATCTGGGACTTAATTAGGACAAATGGAGTCAGTGAGGCGTCCATAAACTGAATATTTAACATGAAAACAGATATCGTTCTGATAAGATTGACGCCCCTAGACTCAACACAGATATCGTTTTCTGTGTTAAGAATAGTTTCCAGTGCGCATGAGCCTCATACTCTCGGCTCCTGGGGAAACTAGGACTAACTAATATGTTGTCAAAATTTGCTGATATTTTATTCATTCAAAGTCACTGCATATTAGATAATGAGTTCTAGTCTCACATTTTGTAGCCACGGTAGTGCAGTACTCGCCGGTCACTTCAGCTGTCTGCTTAATGATGCTTCTATGTGACAAAGTTGAATATATCAGCCATCTTAGTGAATTACTGAACAGAAGCGAATGTGTTGTCATCGCTAGAGACTCAGAGATGCGTAACTTATCAGGTTTGCAACTTAACTAATGAAGAACACTTACTTTTCTTAGCACACATCACTGAAAAATGTGGCCAAACGGCGAGATTTGTATGTTTATAATTTTCTGTCTATGTGTATCCTTCGTGAAAAGAGTTACGAGTAGGAGTATGAACTGCAGTTACTTTTAACATACTTGAATCCTGTAGTTAAAGCAATGAACTAAACATGACTAAGCTCTTCACATATTAGAGTCAAGCGTAAGGTGAGCTGTGGGAAGGGAGCGCTCTGTGCCCACATTCAATGTGAGCTGTGGTAAGGGAGAGCACTAAACTCGCCAACAAGAGGCTCTGCGGGAATGGTAAGCTCTTTAATATGAGCTGTGGGAAGAGAGAGCTCTAAGAATACTACGAAAGTCAGAAGTCATCAGTTTCTCTACACTATTAAAACTAAACAAATTTTTTTTTTTTTTAGCTTTTTCGGCGACTTTTTTGCTTTTCATCTTTTACGATGTCATCAGTAACATGAAACACACACCACTTTAAGTGACTTTGGTCAAACGTGACAAGATATTTAAGTATTTCCCCCCATTGTATGGTCGAGAGGTCAGGTAATTAACAAGTTTCACTTTGTACATAATCATACATCTGCGAGGCCTCCCGAATGCTCATCTTGGGAAGCTAAATTGATGTTTGGAGGAAATGCTGAAGACGCATCTCAGCGTGCCTGTCCTTCTTGCGCTCAACGGTGTGTTGTTGCCGGGACTGCTGTCCATATCTTGCTGGACGCTCAGAGTTATTTCAGAATTAGTGTCACGAAGCGATGATTTGATGACGATGAATCGAGATCCTATTACAGTCGAGTGTGTTCAAAGAGGATTGTGAGTGTTAATACTCCTGTGGAAAAGGTTTAAAGGTTTTTTATTTCAAGGTTTAAAGTCTCGAGTGGTGGGGCTTATAGGCTCCCGTGAATAGGCTTAAATGCTCCTGTGGAAGAGTTTAAAGGGAGCCTTATGAAATGGCTTAAAGGCTCCCGTAGGAGTTAATTCTCATGCATCAAGGTGTCATGTGCTCATCATGCAATGTTACTCTTACAGGTAACTAATCAATCTTCGTCTCTGATTTTTATAGTATATATATAATTAGTGCAATGAATGTATTGAAATGAACTCGTTCCTCCTTTTTGTTCTGTGCTTCTCTCTCTCCACACCTTTACCTCCCTTTTCTCTCTTCTATCTTCACCCACTTCCCTCTCCATCCCCCTCATCTTTCCCTACCTGTCTGATACTCATAGCATCAGCTGGTGTTCGCAGTCTTCAGATTTGATGACGGCACTCCACCGATCAGAATAGACAGCTATAGCACCTCGGCAGTAAATGGCTAACAACCGAAACCCAGGAATTGGAGCTCTAACTCTGAACACAAAACACAAAGAAGAACACACACACACACACACACACAAGGTGGTGGAGGCCAAGGCCGTCAATAGTTTCAAAGCGTTATATGACAAAGAGTGCTGGGAAGATGGGACACCACGAGCGTAGCTCTCATCCTGTAACTACACTTAGGTAATTACACAAAGGACAACGCGGTACTAGGCACTACAAGGGGTGAGGACGGGGCTGGGAAGATGGGACACCACGAGCGTAGCTCTCGTCCTGTAACTACACTTAGGTAATTACACAAAGGACAACGCGGTACTAGGCACTACAAGGGGTGAGGACGGGGCTGGGAAGATGGGACACCACGAGCGTAGCTCTCGTCCTGTAACTACACTTAGGTAATTACACAAAGGACAACGCGGTACTAGGCACTACAAGGGGTGAGGACGGGGCTGGGAAGACTCTGAGGTCTTTCCAGTTTCAAAGTCGAACTTAATATCTTTTTCGATTTATAAACCTAAGTAGAGAGGACACTGCAGAGGGTATTTTGTCCCGTACGAATCAGATGTTATCTAAACCCAGCCATATTCACCTATGCCAAGATCTAAGCCTTCGCATGAAGCAATACAGCGATCCTGTGTCACTCATGTTCAAGCAGCAGAGTGTTCCAATAATCCACAACACAAAATACTCTCTGATCCAGGTGTATCCAGCGCTCCCCTGCCCCTTAGTTGTGAAGTAGATACACGAATGAAAATAGTATCTCCCGGCAGCAATAGTAGATATGGCTGCTGTATCAGGTAAACTGAAAAGTTTACACTACATATTTAGACATATATATTTCTAAACAAAAATTAACTAAAGTATGATATCCCAGCCCTAAACTAATTATAATACTTTTGAAACTAAGGAGAGGTGATCAAATTTAAACAATATAATAATAAACTATATTAATAATATTTATTTTCCAGTTAAGATGGACTTGAATATAATAACTTTACCCTTTTTTCCCATGATTTGAAATGTTTAATTATTCCTGTATAAAAATGCTTGGATCAGTAATTTGATGTGTGTGATTAGCAGAATAAAAGTGGTGACTGTAATAGAACGTATATTATCCATTAAAACTTATTCCGTAAGTTATTTGCTGTTGGGTTCACTCAATATAAAGGTCAGAAGAAATATACTGATGATCTCCTGAGGCCTACAATCGCTGTGGCGCGTTACCTTCTGCGTTCAGATCTCAGCGACATCGCCTGCCATCAGCCTACCTACTGAACCTGTTCCTTCTTCTCTCTTTCTGAACTTTAGTGCGCCCGGTCCTGGGTCTCTGCTTGGGACTGCGTTTGATCCTGGAGACAGCGAGCTCGCTCTCTCTCTCCTCGTCGTCACCGCCTGCGCTGGCATCCGTCTCCCCTAACTGCAGAAAAGCGCAAACAATTCTGTGTCATTCTGAAGAACGTCAAAATTTAATTATTAGTTTTTGTTATTGAAAATATAATGAGATTTTAACTCAAGTCCTACAGGCACAAACACGTTAAAACACACACCCACATACTCATATGCACAAATATACATGCACATGTAAACTCCAGAGTTGCTGTGGTTTACGAGAGTATTAATTAACCAAGGTAAGAGACAGGAAACCTGCCAATAAAACTAATAGAATTCAACAGAGAGGTATAATGGGGCCACAATGGTGGTATCAATGTACCACCATTAAGGCCACGAGGCCAGAGACCAGCTAAGCTTTACTTGTAATTACATGTACACCACAACAACCACTCGAAGGATTATTAAGCAGTTCACACAGACAAAAGGAGGATTCCCCCCCAAAAAATCTCATGAACTAGTTTTTGACAGTACCAAAGCTGGTGTGTTGCCATCACGTCCTGTGTCCACGAACTCCTGCTTCCTCTCGCCCACGGCTCCTTCAGCTCCTGGTGGCTCTAGGCTCTCTGTCAACGACACCGGTGACAAGATCACAACTATACATTCTACTCGATGCGGAGTTCACATGCCAACCCGGAGGCAGAGTTATGGTATTCAGTAATTACAACCCATATCATTCAGTGAACCCTCAATTTAGTGCAGGTACAATATAGTGCCTATCAGGTTTCGCCCCTGATGGGCACAATAGTGTGCCCATCAATTCGTCCAGACCTGATAGATCTGATCGAATTGTGAAAATTATCAAAATATTATCAGCTCAACAAATCCCAACATTCCTGAAAGCATTTGTGTAACTTGTGAATGAGTTGACTGGTTTTTATAATTTGAACTGAAACTAAATAACTTTTCGTGCACACATATATACACACACCACACACACACACACACACACACACACACACACACACACACACACACACACACACACACACACACACACACACACACACACACACACACACACACACACACACACACACACACACACACACACACACACACACACACACACACAGGATACAGCCCGTAACAGCTGTCAAACTCCCAGGTACTTCTTTACAGCTAGGTGAACATGCGCAGCAGATGCAAGAAACTCCGCTCATTTGTTTCTGCCTCGGCCGGGAACCGTGCCCGTGTAATTATCACTTTATCAGTTTGACGTATATATATATAAATATATATATATATATATATATATATATATATATATATATATATATATATATATATATATATATATATATATATATATATATATATATATATATATATATCCCAAAACTTTTTGAAACTCTATAAGATCTAAAGCTTTCATGGTCCTTCCATGCTATGATCTTCAGTGATATAATTGAAATTTAGGTATGAATTTTTTTGGGCACATTTGATGCAAATGTTTTAATTAGTTATTCTGGAACTTTTTCATTACTGCTTGTTTTAGTTATATTTTATACTGGATGGGATTTAATAATGCTCGCTTGACCTGAATTCTTCACTATACTCAAGTGACTCATGAGACTCACAAATGCCCACCTGACTCACCACTCACAGGTCCTCGCTTGACTCATCAGACTCACAGCTTCTCACATGGCTCACTATACTCAGACACTCACTTGACTGACAGATGCTCACTTGACTGACAGATACTCACTTGACTCACAGATACTCTCATGACTCACAGATACTCTCATGACTCACAGATACTCTCATGACTCACAGATACTCTCATGACTCACAGATACTCACTTGACTCACAGCTATACAAATGACTCAGAGATACACAAATGAGTCACAGATACTCACTTGTCTCACCAATCTGAGTGCAAGAAAGGACCAACACCACCACCACCCACGCCAGACCGATCATAGAACTGGCAGCCATGACACTCCCAGTCTCCTGTTATTGTTAATTGTTGTTAGATATTGTTAGATGTTAGATATTTGTAGATGTTATTAGATGTTGTTAGATACTGTTAGATGTTATTAGATATTCTTAGATGTTAATAGATGTTGTTAGATATTGTAAGATATTGTTAGATGTTGTTAGATATTGTTAGATGTTGTTAGATGTTATTATATATTGTTAGATATTGTTAGATGTTGTTAGATGTTATTATATATTGTTAGATATTGTTAGATATTCCTTCTGCATTACTTCATGAATTACAAGGGGAAACATTCACTCACAGAAATATCCCCAAATCACAGGCAAAGTTCAAAGTAATTCAAGATCTAAGACTCAGGATTAATTAAGGGAAAAATATATAAAATATCAGGAGTATAATTTACAGTAACTTTATTCGCTAATGCAAATTAATTAATCCCTAAGCTAGTAATATCCTATCTTTAGAGGCATGATAATGGACTACACATTGTACAGGGCATTCAAACTAACAAATACCTTTATACTGCTTCCCAGCACGTGTTGTGGCCCTGGTTGTTCACCCTAACCCCTACCACCAGTCCAGTTCACACTAACTGTCTTTTGTCTCGTAGGCTTCAGGAAGTATAGGCTCCACCCACTCTCCAGGGCCCTACATCCAATCAGCTGAAACCAGACCTAAGGTCCTGGCACTCTCAGCCAATGATAAGTCATGCCTGGTCCTTGTCCAATGACAACAATAAAACGCCAAGAAGGCTGGGTTTTCTCATGAAACTGGATTAAGCTGACTCGGGCTCAACCCGCGAGGGAAGCCGTGACTCGGGCTCAACCCGCGAGGGGAGCCGTGACTCGGGGTTAACCCGCGAGGGAAGCCGTGACTCGGGCACAACCCACGAGGGAAGCCGTGACTCGAGCTCAACCCGCGAGGGGAGCCGTGACAGGTCTCTTTTGTAATTCGACTTGACAGTAAACCTGCCCTCACGACCGCTCAGAGGGGACAATACTAACTATATGGCACCAATATCCGGGGATGAACAGGGGGGTATGTAGGGAAGGGAAGGAGAAGGGGGAAGGGAAAAGCGAGGGAGGAAGAGAGAGAGAGAGAGAGAAGGAGGGGAGAATGAGGGGAGAGGAAGAAGAAGAAGGAGCGGCTTACTTGTTCAGCTCACCGTTGCATCGGATCTCTCTATCAAGAGCAGGCTGCCCAACGTAGCTAACTGTGTTACAGTTAACACAACAGATTAACTGTTATGCTAGACAAATATCTTAGTTGTGTTAGACAACTATCACAACTATCTGCGACAGTTGCCTCTATCAACGCAAACAATCACCTAATTAACCTCATCAATCAACGAAAATAATCATATCAATACCCCTAATAATCGCCACATTCTACCAATAATCATCTGATCCCAAATAAATAGCTTGATAAACCCTATCTTTCACTGTTTACGGGCTACTCACGCCCGTGCCACCTCTTGGGTGACTTAATCGTCATTAGTCAATCAATCGATCTTTCACTTCTCGTGAGAAACTCTACATCACTCACAACAAGGGAACAGGTCCGACTTACCCTCCACGACGTCTGCAACACTCACAGAGTTGCAGACTCGTCAGTTATCAACAGTGGAAGGTTGATCTGACTTCCGTATGAAGTTTCAATAAAACATTCAAATTTCGAATATAAACACTCTTTTTAAAGATTTACCAACCTCAAAATCTGATTTTTTTTTTTCAAAACACAAATATTATGCGACTATTCAGTATAGATTACATACGCTCTTCTCTATTAAAAACTAACGAGATAATTAAATGCCATACGTCTCTACGAAATACAGGATAAATACAGAAAAATAGTGTAAAGGAATCAGGGGTTTATACAATTAAGTTAGAATCACCTGTTTGGCGCACTGATACGCAAGTGTGAGGATCGTGGCCGTCTGAGGTTGTTAGCGTCGCTCACCGGAGTGATGCTGGCGCCCGCTTCATCCCTTTTATATACCTGTCCCCGCCACTGATCTCAGCTGCTGACGCCCTCAGTGCGTTGTGCGGCGGCGTGACCCAGAGGAACCCTTCCCTGGACGCCCCGTGACGATAACTATTACAGTATGTTTGTGTGAAGAAAAACGTAATATACCCGTAATAATCGTGCTATTTGGACCTTTTTTGTGCCAAGTAGCTGCATCTAAAACCACAAAAAGCCTCTTGATTACACAGGCCCACAAAGCACACGTTGAGTACATACACCGTGAGTTTTCGTGTACACTCTCACAAAACGTAACTAGTTGAGTAATCACACATTCACAGAGCACAGCTAGATGAGTGTACACATGCACAGTAGCCTGCACAAGCGCTTCCCAGGAGTGTGTGTCTTAAATCCTGAGGTACTGCTTGTCCTGGTGTTGGGTGTCAGACCTCTCATCCTCTGGAGAGGTTATTAAAGCCCCCACAATAGCTTACTGACCAGCCAGCATGAATACTTTAGTTCTGAACATAGTCCTGAACTAATGTGACCTCTCAGTGGATACACACCGAGGAGCGGATTACGCTTCTTGGTGTATGTGTCAGCAATAGTAATTCTTTAGATTTTTCCACAAAGTTATACCGTCTTGATTCTTGCTCATTGCTATGTCACGTCTGCACACGTGGTGTTTATATCACGATGAAAATTAGGTAAAATAAATAATGTTTTTATATAGTAAACTTTTATTAAAGTGGAACATTAAATAAGCATGGGAAATGCAGTAAAATAGGTTCCAGTTATTATAAAAAATGGTTAGAGCATATAACGGATAACCAAACTTCGCCTTACATACAATAAGACGAAGATTAACCTGAGTTTAAAATGGAGGAGCAGCGAAGATGACCTCCCGAGGCCTCCATGTCTACTGAGTATGAAGTTAGCCGGTGCTGCCATCTGCAACCATCATTCATATTAAACGTTCAACGTTCAACATTACCCTCGATTCCTATTCTTACGTCTGCGCTGCAGAACCATGTAGCGTCCAGGCCTGGCTCTCTGCCTGGCCCTGCGTTTAGTTCTGGACAAGGACTCTAACTTGGAATCTTGCATTTCAGCCGTCGTGGTCTGTTGCTCTGGGATTGAAGCCTGTACCTCGTCTGGTCTGGTCCGGGGTGCTGACGTGAGACTCATCACCTCTTCTGGTCTGTTGACTTCAACGCTGCCAAGACGCTGCAATATTGGCGTTCCCTGCAAGAAATTATAAATATATGTTCTTCGTCATTCTGAAGAACAGTGGAGAGCTATTATTCTTCATCACTTAGTGTTATTATGCCATGCAGAATATATATCTGCAAAATCGAGCTATTAGCTCTTGGATCCCGTCTTTCTAACTAATTTATTTTTCCCCTAATACGTCTACTACATATATTTCTCTTACAGATGAGCACACACATACACACAAACCCAAGAAGCTGCCCGTAGCAGCTGTCTAACTCCCAGGTATCTATTTCCTGCTAGGTGGACAGTGGCATTAGGGTGAAAGAACCTCTGGCCATTTGTTTCTGCCTCTGCCAAGGATTGAACTCGGGCCCTTACGGCTACGACCCCAGAGCGCTGTCCACTCAGCCGAGAGGCCCCACATGTGTGCGGTGTGTGTGTGTGTGTACTCACTTAGTTGGCAGACAACTTGGTGAGTACACACACACCAAGTGTGTGTGTGTGTGTGTGTGTGTGTGTGTGTGTGTGTGTGTGTGTGTGTGTGTGTGTGTGTGTGTGTGTGTGTGTGTGTGTGTGTGTGTGTGTGTGTGTGTGTGTGTGTGTGTGTGTGTGTGTGTGTGTGTGTGTGTGGTGATAAACAGGAAAGACCACTAGATAACGAAGACTAGTTGTCAAAACTACCATATCTGGGACGACATCATTGCGTCCTGCGTCGTAGCCACGCCAAGTGCCCGGCCCCACCTGAGGCCCAGCTGCCCCACCTCCAGTGCCAGCTGCCCGGCCTCCAGTGCCAGCTGCCCGGCCTCCAGTGCCAGCTGCCGCGACGTTTCCTGTGAAGGACCCAGAACCTGATATCACTTCCACATACTGCACAGAATAGATTTTAACATACTACTACAAAGATAAATCTGTCAGCCATAATAAATGGTGAAGAACATAAACATTCAATATATTATTAAATATTGTAAAAAAAAAATGGTTTATAATTATATGTATATATTCAGGATTTCAGCCATATTATCTAATAATTGTACTGTTAAACTCTACAAAAACAAACTTTAGTTATACAGAATAACATAAAATTGTTGAAGTGGTTTAAGGAACTTAAACTTGAGAGAGAGAGTCGAGAATGAGGACACGAGTACTCACGAGCTAGAGCAGGTGTGTAGGTCCAGCAGGTAGTCAGTAGAGCCACGAGCGCCAGCCTGGTCAGGTATGCAGCCATCACACTCGCTGGGCCCTGAGAAGTCACGTATATTAGCGCGAATGAAACCAATTTCAAGAATAAGTTGAAATTAAAACAAAAAACTCAGTTATTCGTGGATGGAAATCAATAATACAAATGCCTAAATATACTCCACTTGCGTGTAAAACTCTAATGATAAGAATAACACGTTATTGGGAGAAACATTGCTGGTTATATAAAGCAATCAGCAGGAATCGTCACTACTGTAATTAAGTCTTAGTAGTGAGCGCCCTGACCGGTCCCAGCGAAGTGTTGTCGATGCCAATGCCAACCGTGCTCTCACACGCAAGTTGACGAGGAGCCTAGTGCAGTAAGGCAGGTCCTTGTTAACAGTGGCTACTCTTAACGCAGGGGTGTTAACTACCCGGCCCCGCCTATAAATGCCCCTGTTACCTAGCAGTAAATAGGTACCTGGGAGTTAGTCAGCTGTCACGGGCTGCTTCCTGGGGGTGGAGGCCTGGTCGAGGACCGGGCCGCGGGGACACTAAAAAGCCCCGAAATCATCTCAAGATAACCTCAAGAACCCGAGGGCTACACGCAGCCCGTCACCCGTTCTATATGGGGCTCAATGGCCCACTTGCTGCTTCAACCACACGGCAAGTCAATTCAGCTAACGGTATTTAAGATAAAAGTACTGCTAATGTATAGTTGTTATAGTTTGTACACGGTGTATCCATTCCAAGGGAGACTGTATAATGCTTACTCCGGCGTATATATATCTCAATATTATAAAGAAAAGCTTTGTTTGGAAGTTGGAAGCCTAGATGTACGGACTTTGCTCAAGACAAAAAAAAATATCGTGGACTTTCCACGATATTTTTTTGGTGGGTGATGCTTGATGGGTGATATTTGATATTTTTTAGTGGGACGATATTTTTCGTCAGATGAGAGCTCTCCCCTGACGAAGGTGAGAATGAAAAAAAAAGAGCACCTCTTTCCATAATTTTTAGTTTTACCTTTGGAGTCACTAACGCCACTTGCGAGAGCGTTGCCGCTGGACGCTCTTTTCCTTTAATATTATCAACATAAAAACCAAAACACCTTTGACACTAAATTTTCCCTCGTCATGGAAAAACCTGTAGGGACTCCCCGCCAGCGATGATAACAGTGAGGTGAATAACATCCTAAGTAAATAATTCCCTGCTATTTTAAGCAGGACTTGCCTAAATAGCTTGCCTTTAAGGGACGGTAACAGCCCTGAGGTCATTTACTAAATGGATAGTAAATTACCTCATTTACTAAATGAGGTCATTTACTAAATACTAAATTTACTAAAATAGTTTGATCGAGAGTCTTGCGCTGTTTAGATTGTAACAGATCAAAGATCCAGTACTGATTGGATACCAGCAGTACTGTGCTGAAAGTACACCAGCAGATAAAAGTAACAGGGCACTAGCAGATATAGAAGACTATTAATACGACACCAGCAAATCTATGATCCTAAACGGGCAGAACGCCAGCAGGTGTAGAGTCTTGTACTGACAGGTCACGAGCAAGTTACAGGTCATGGTCGGAAATGTATCTCAGGCAAGGTTTCAAGTATCTCTGGGAATTCTCATTATCTGCTGACGTAGACCTGATCAAATGTAAACTGTGTCAACAAACTTATTCACACACCCTCCGTCACTATGTGATGGAGTGCGAAAAGATACGTGAATTCGGAGACAATTCTATAACAAATGTTCAAGAAATATGTAAATATTTCATTCAAAATTATCTGTTGCCAGAAATCTTGGCCAAGTAACCACAATTTGCTAACTTAAGATACTAACCTATCCACCGCTGCCCACTGGATGGGGGCGGTGTGCAGGATAAACTTATCAGTTGTGACACTAGCTCTCCACCTATGCCAGTTGCTTAATTTAGAAACTGCACTTGTGATCGGTCTCGAGCCCATTGTTGATGTGACGATGTGCATTGAATTTTGAAACTAATTCATCAAGATTGTAACTAAATGAATTATGGGGGCTCAGCCCCTGAGCCCAATATGTGCCTCTGTAACCTTTCCACCACCGCCCACAGGATGGGTATGGAGTGCATACTAAATGAACTAAACTAAAAGCTTTATATTGTAAAACTGAAGAACTGTGGACCAACCAACCTTACGCGTCGTGGAGCCTATTAGTGGGTGACCCGCGTCCTGCTTGATGCGAGAGCGAGCAGCTAATAATTAATACGCTCTCTGACAGCTTATATATATGAACCCCCTTGAATGGTGGAGTCACCCCTGGTGTAATCAGTCGAAAGCTTGACGCTCCACCAGCTGGCCTGAATTCCATCTCATTTTCTATGGAAAAGCGGATACTGTGACGTACTCTTTAAGTACTGTGATGTGGACCTAGCCAGCGCACAGTGGAAGTTGTGTAAGCGCATCCTGTTATGCGATCACCGCTGACCACAATTCGATTATGTAATATTCTGGTGTCTGTTTACAGTTAATTATTTCATTTACACATTTATTATGAAGATGGGATTACATCGAGTGGGACAGGTTTGTATTGCAAACAGCCGGTCGCATGCATACTCATGGTTTAGGTAGCTACCCGTTCCTTCAGCCCGTCCTCACCTCCTAGCTCACTGTCTGCGCTCATAGCCCCTTCCTAGTATTGTATAGTCATTCGGGCTCAGCGCTCTCACAGCAGTCAACGAATAAGGATGTGTATTAGAGACAGAAAGAACGTCAAAGGGCACAGTAACATTGTCATTCATGTGCAGATAAAAGTCACAATAACGTGGCTGAAAAATGTTGACCAAACCACACACTAGAAATTGAAGAGACGACGACGTTTCGGTCCGTCCTGGACTATTATCAAGTCGATTGTGATAATCGACTTGATAATGGTCCAGAACGGACCGAAACGTCGTCGTCTCTTCAATTTCTAGTGTGTGGTTTGGTCAACATTGTCATTCATCTTAGCAGCTCTCCGGCATAAGTTGTATTATGCTCCGGCTCATTCTAGTTGTAAACTAGAAGGGTGATACTTCGATCTTAATTCATCGTTCTCTTGACAGCTGATGACTTGGTGGCAGGAGCAGCGCGTGTAGCTGATATATTATATATATATATATAATATAATTAATCTTTACTTGCGAAGGAAGTTGAAAAATTGACCTTCCAATGTTCATTATACAGTTTTATTGTTCACCAGAAAAGACAATTTGCCTTATATTCAACCCGGTGCGATAAGAAAGGATATATTCATAGATTCGGTGTTTAAAATGTCGTGACGTACTTTCCACATAGCGAACATCACACCTCTTAAATTGTGAACCACGGACGACACCAGACCAGAGCAGTGGCTCAACATTAATGAAAAAACTCTCCAGTTGAGAGCTGGTTTACGAAAATAAATTAAATATTTATTAGAAGGAATAAATTAAATATTTATTAGAAGGAAGGAATTCTTCTATATATTTTAAATAATTATAGATGATTATATTTCCTAAACACGAGGGAATTTTAAACATTTATTGTGTGTATCCACAATAAAAGCTGGAAGGAGGAAGGAGGTGGGAATTTGACATTAAAATATCGTCTCAAGACCGTATAACCAAAATCTACTTGAAGAAGTATTCTGGCAAGAGAAGCTCTCCAAACACTTCACGACAAGGTCAAAATGCATGTAACCTTAAATCCAATTATCTTGGAAGTGTCAAAACAGTAGCTTAGATAATATTACATTTAAGAGTGATATCTACTCACTTGACTAAGAAGTAGCCATGAGGTCACCACTTGAACAGTTGCATATACTTTCCTTATTCGTAAAAATTAGTTATAGATTGCATAAGTGCCCTCCTTCCTTTAAATATAATTAATACACTAGGCATGGGGATGATTAATTCCTTCTTTTAAATGATCATTCCATATCGAAGTAATTATCACATATAATAATAATAATTTTATTAAGGCTTTATTATTTAATATTATTAAAATTAAGCATAATTTTACCGTGTTGGGCTAAAATAAAAACGACAAGGGGTCAGTACTATCACAGAGACTGTAATACGAGACCCTGAGAGACGGGAAAAAACGTAACACTAATACACAGGTGATGATGCAGCAATCTGCTCTCTCTGCCGTTCTCAACGACATTAAAATGATATATTTAAGTTACCCGAGGCTACCCTAACCGAGGACCCTCACAAACAGAAAACGGGACATCCCGTCAATTTTGCGCATCTCTTTGATTTGTAGTGCATCAGTTTTTGGCCTTAGGGGAAGGTGAGGGGGTTAATACGTCAAAATACGATGTACTATTTGGGAGGCAGGGTTGGAGAAAGCAACCTGTCCTCTGGAATAATACAGCGTATTTTGACGTCAAAAATATGATGTTCTACAAAATCACACCAGCTCGCAGAAATAGACGTGATGTCCCGTTTTCTATTAGTGAGTCTATGGCTAGGGTAGACTCGGGCAATTTAGTTCATCATATTTGTGATTTTCAGACAGCTGGAGAGGACGGGCTGGTGGTGGACAGGAGGACGGGCTGGTGGGGGGACATGAAGGGGGAGGGGGGGAGGTACATGACGCCATTACACACGAGGGACTTCTAAGAAGTTGAGGAGTAACAAAGACTGTGAGGTAAGCGACCTACAAGTAATTTCCTTGTGTTCGTTTTTATTATAATAATAATAATAATAATAATCTTTATTTATATTGACTTGTTGAAGATAATGTCAGTGAAACGCTTCGGAATGTTCAACTTCCTTGTGTTTATAATGAGTCAGTGTTCACACTGTGTTAGTGTTCACACTGTGTTAGTGTTCACATTGTGTTAGTGTTCACACTGTGTTAGTGTTCACACTGTGTTAGTGTTCACACTGTGTTAGTGTTCACACTGTGTTAGTGTTCACACTGTGTTAGTGTTCACACTGTGTTAGTGTTCACACTGTGTTAGTGTTCACACTGTGTTAGTGTTCACACTGTGTTAGTGTTCACACTGTGTTAGTGTTCACACTGTGTTAGTGTTCACATTGTGTTAGTGTTCACACTGTGTTAGTGTTCACATTGTGTTAGTGTTCACACTGTGTTAGTGTTCACACTGTGTTAGTGTTCACACTGTGTTAGTGTTCACATTGTGTTAGTGTTCACACTGTGTTAGTGTTCACATTGTGTTAGTGTTCACACTGTGTTAGTGTTCACACTGTGTTAGTGTTCACACTGTGTTAGTGTTCACATTGTGTTAGTGTTCACACTGTGTTAGTGTTCACACTGTGTTAGTGTTCACACTGTGTTAGTGTTCACACTGTGTTAGTGTTCACACTGTGTTAGTGTTCACATTGTGTTAGTGTTCACACTGTGTTAGTGTTCACACTGTGTTAGTGTGGTTAGTTTGTTCAATACTGTGCCTGCTTTAATTTAATCTATCTTTGCCCAACCACTTGGGCTGGACGGTAGAGCGACGGACACGGTTCATGTATACTTCATTCATGCTATTGGCTTACATTGCCAAAAAAACATTAGTTCTCACAGCGTTCCGGGCAATTTATTCTTTGTTGAATTTTGAATGCACAGTGCGTTTTTGTTCAAGAAAATATCACATTTAATATTAACATTATTTTATACAATATGTAATAAATATATGATCATGTATGATACATGTACAATATTTAAAAATATAAATATAGTTAAAAATTACAATCTAATCACCTTTCTAACCTCACAACAGCATTCACACTGCAATATTTAGGACATTGTATAAACTAATGGCAGCTATAGGGGAAAACGGCTATCGTTTCCCACCCAATCAACATCCGCGATAGCTCTATACGAATTTTTTTTTTCTCAGTACTTGTCC
The DNA here is from genome assembly GCF_040958095.1 of Procambarus clarkii. Classification (NCBI taxonomy): domain Eukaryota; kingdom Metazoa; phylum Arthropoda; class Malacostraca; order Decapoda; family Cambaridae; genus Procambarus; species Procambarus clarkii. Next base: position 5,664,196 of record NC_091188.1, on the reverse strand, counting down.
AAGCTTTGTATCACAGATTTGATACTTGTATAACTGAACCTACAGACGTGGCTCATATTTTACTGCAGTCTCCCTTCATATGGTATTTCATTCTCTTTCAATGTGTTTTCTCTAATGGGCTGCATGATTATAATTCAAATCGTACACAAGGAGGTTTGATAACGAATTTTAAGACCTACCTAATCTCACCCGAACCCACCTAACTTTACCCAGCCTATCCTAACAATGATAAGGGTAGCCAAGGGCAACCAAGGCCAAGCCGAACGCAGACAGGATATATAAAGATAAGCTATTCAGCACGAATGGTACGCGAACAAGGGGACACGGTGGAAACTTAGTACCAAAATGAGCCACAGGGACGTTAGGAAGGTCTTTTTCAGTGTCAGAGTAGTTAAAAAATTTACCTGAGGAGCCACTAACACTAGTGGAGTCGACGAGGACAGGAAGCCGGTGGCTAGTATATGGAATGCATTAACAAGTGATATGGTGGAAGTTGGCACCATACACAGTTTCAAATGTAGATGTGATAGAGCCCAATAGGCTCAGGAACCTGTGCACCAGTTGACTGACAATTGAGAGGCGGGGCCAAAGAACCGAAGCTCAACCTCCGGAAGCACAACTTGCTGAGTACAGCCTAAAATAGTTAATACATACTAAACCAACGAAACATACGGTTTTGACAATCTGATAACGATTTGTGTTGAACCGTCTTGGGTACGAATGCAGTAACAACATGAGGAAAAGTTTAGATGTTAGTGAGTACAGAGGAATCGTGACTCTGAGTAATATTCACATGTGATGATGGGTAGAGGCCATGAGTGATGAGTGTCACATGTAATGATGGGTAGAAGACATTAGTGGTGATGATACTAATCTTAGTAGTACAGTAAAATGAAGGGTGGTAGAGGTAGTATATTTGTGGTGAGTACAGTACATGGTTGGTACTTAACAACATTTAACTAAGAGTGCCTGCTGGTAGCTTTCTTGAACCGGATGCGTTTACTATTTTCATGACGTTCGAGTCCTTTGTCGAGCCTCGGCTGAACGTTGTGCTCGCAGGTGGCCTCCACAACTTGTTTAACTGCATTCCACGTGCTGACTGCCTAGTATTTCTGTACATTTATACGATTCATTTGCATTTCTGACATATACATATGTACTCTTGTCTACCCGCCGAAGCCGTAAATACTAAAACGCTGCTGAATTTTCAAAATCCAGCTCCATCAGGACAAATGGAGAAAACTTTGACAAGCCGGAGGCTTCCTGTCTTCGTTGAGACCCCTAAAGCTATACTGACCTTTAGGTAAATTAAGGTATTTAATGTAAATCAAATCCCGTGAAAGAAAGTTAACGATAAATGGCAGTAGAAAATTGACCCCTAAATATTAGTAACTAATGAGTCAAGAAAGACTGTTTTAAAATTTATTTTAATTTCATGTGTATAAAGTCAAATGCAAATGTTTAGAATTTAAATGCGAAACAAACTTATCCACACGCGAGCCATCATTAAAGATAAGAAAAGATTCGTCCACATATCGACATAGAAAATAGGATTACATTCAGAAGAACAATTAGAGCTCTAAATTTTTCTTTTTAATAAATTACAGGGGGAAATATTAGCATAAGATTGGTCAAGAGATGAACCCATTGTTACCCCATCTATTTGTAAGTATAATTTACCATTAAAAGAATACACTGAATCTGAAGTTGGGATCTCTTAACAGTTTATCAAGCTGCTTAATATTTAAATCAAAATTACAAGATTCTTCTTGAGTTAGAATGTTCAATATCAAGTGTAAAGTTTCTTTAAGTGGGACGTTTGTGAACAATGACTCAACACCCAGAGCGGTCATAACTACACAACAATTAAACTTCAGATCACCAATTTCCTTAACATATTGCAATACATTCTCAATCGTATAATGAACTATTTTTAGTAACAGTTGCCATAATTTTAGCCAAGAATTTGCCCAATTTACAATTAACATTGTCAATGGAAGAAATGGTTAGTCTAATTAGAAATCCTTGTAACCTACCTTAAAACACAAGAGTTAAACAGATCACAGCTCAAGCCAAGCACACCACACACTGCCTCGTTAAACTGGAGGCTGAAGAAGTTCTGAATGCAGGCTGGTATAGGGGCGGTCCGCAGGCCGCTGTCGACCTCTCCCGTAGTACTCACACTACATTTTGATACCTTTGTTTTTGTGGCACCACTGTGTGCACAATGCTCATGCGGTCTCCTTCGCGCGACACGATGTAACTATTACAATGGACGCGTAAACGTGTAATATCCTAACCCAAAGGAGATTAAATATATGACAATTAACAGGTGGGGAAGTAAGTTGGCAAGCTAGGATGATAGTGACCATCAGAGGCGCGAGGCCGCGGGCCGCACCTTGACCCACGTCACCACGACGTGAGCGGATTATTAAATTGATAACCATTCGATTGTATAGGTTTTATGAATTCTTAATTAACACTTTCAAGAGAACCCCTGACTAATAATAATGTGGACTTTCAATTTCGTGTTCCCACTATGTGGATATTAACACCATCCACCACATCACGTCACTGTATTGACCAAACACATAGGCGTAAGATAATGTTAGCGGGATTTTGCAAATATACAGACTTATGGTGTTGGTGACTCGACGCACTAGATATGCATATGTATGTATAGGTAAATATATTTCCACCTCGCTATGCATATATGTATAGCGAGGTGGGAAGTAACTATAAGTGATTCGAAATATTCCAGAGTTCGTCGCCCCACAAGCCTGCAGTACGAGCTTATGTTGAAAACGTTGGAACCTTCTGATTACAATTGATTTTAAAAACGCTTTGAAAACAGTAAGAATAGATGCTGTAGTCTAAGCTGTTTGATGGCGTTTCTCTCTCATCCATCCATTCATCGAGTCACGTTACAGCTGCGACCCGAAGCTTATCCTTGGCATCATGTACCATTGCAGCTTAGCCTAAGCTACTCTATCCCTTTGAGATGTATTTCTTGCTTATCTCAATAAACATACTTGAACTTGAACTTGAACCATTGCAGCTTACTTAAGAGGCGTACGACGTTCTTTCAATCATATAGAAGCATATAAGCATGACTTCATTCACATTTAGCCTTAACCCTTAGGTTTCTATCATGCTTGTGAATCATTCTACGCTCTTCCTATCACACCTGATAATCATACTATGCTCTTCCTATCACCTCGAACTATATGGGTAGAAATTCTATACAATTTAACCTAAAGATAGTATGATCATTTTACCTATGAATTAGGCATTTCTTTTGTTATATATGTATTATCAAAGTCACAACACACTGAATTTTTATTTAGATTCTGTTGTTTCAGTTCGTAATCGACCAATCAGGATTATGGTCATAATCAGGATTATGGTTCGTAATCAGGACCAATCAGGAGAGTATGGCAGTTTTTGATAAGAATAGAAACCCTATCCGGAGGCAGAAAACTCTCCCATGAGCTCTGATGGTCAGGAATTTTATTCCAGCTTGTGGAGTCATGGGTATCGGATCTATCGTACGTTTTTTTCATATTAAGTCCTGGCTGGCTTCGCGAGACAGGATGCAGCCCAGGTATGCAAGGGCTGATGCATAGAAAACGTGAATATTTTACGATAACTAAGAAAAAAACGCAAAGTTGAGAAGCCGGCTTGCTCCTCCACCTCCGCCGTGAATTCTCAAACATGCGGGAAGCAGACTGTGGTAGCGTGTGGGGAGATATCTTGCGCCGGCGGACGACGAGATCTTGTCTCGTCGTCAATTGCAAACGAAGATATCGTAGTAGTAGTAGTCTACTAGCGACGGATATCTCTCATCCTTAATTGCGAGAAATAACTAGCATTTATTTTTCTGGTAAACAAAACAGCAAGACTGAGTGAAAGAAAACGGTGAAAGAAAACACAAAATGAAGGAATCCCCCCAAAAATGGGCCTTTCCTTTGGGATTTCTTTCCATTCCTTGGCCTTTATATTGGCGAATTGTGTCGGTTTGTGACTCGTTCTTAGGAAACGTGGTGACGGGTTCTTGAACCTGTAGAGAACTTTGTATAGGTAAAGCATGACTTGTGTGCTTCGTATGTGACTGCCGTACTTCTCATACATAGTCAATTGTATTATTAAATATTATGAATGGTACATCACAGGTGTGGAAGCAGATACGGTGCAGGTGCGTCACAGATGTGGACAATGCAGGTATGGCACTTACCATTCAACAAGTGGAACACACTGAAAGAAGAAGCCGTGGAAGCCACCTCTATCCACAACTTTAATGTTATATTCAACAAAGAATTCAATAATTATTACATCCCTTGAGACGATACGGATATAATATTACATCCAACAGGATCGGATGTTTATTGCATCCGATCTCTGTCTGGAACCCGTGAGTGCGGGACCGGGACGTCCACCTCCTGGGGCTCGTGCGGCCCCCCAGGCTCTGCTTCAGGAGGCTGGGGTCGTTCTTGCCCTAGCTGAGGTGGTTCTTCTCCAGCCCCGACCACGGCGGTCTACGGGTTTGGAGTCCCTGTGCCTTCTTTCACCAACTTCAAGGTCAACTCCGGGGCTCACAGTTCCTGCGACGGCGCTGGAACCAATCGTATTGGCGTTTGCCTTTCCATTGGAGATTTTCAGCGCCGTGGAGAGGGGAAGGAAACCTGCTGCCTGGGTAACAACTTCTCCGTATCAACCTACCCTGGTTTTCCGCCCTGAAGAGGCCTCTCCAAACCGACAACCAGAGCGGAAGTACATAGTCACCTGAGACTAATGTATGACTATATATATATATATATATATATATATATATATATATATATATATATATATATATATATATATATATATATATATATATATATATATATATACATATATATATATATATATATATATATATGTCGTACCTAGTAGCCAGAACTCACTTTTCAGCCTACAATGCAAGGCCCGATTTGCCTAATAAGCCAAGTTTTCCTGAATTAATATATTTTCTCTAATTTTTTTCTTATGAAATGATAAAGCAACCCATTTCATTATGTAAGAGGTCAATTTTTTTTTATTGGAGTTAAAATTAACGTAGATATATGACTGAACCTAACCAACCCTACCTAACCTAACCTAACCTATCTTTATAGGTTTGGTTAGGTTAGGTAGCCGAAAAAGTTAGGTTAGGTTAGGTTAGGTAGGTTAGGTAGTCGAAAAGCAATTAATTCATGAAAACTTGGCTTATTAGGCAAATCAGGCCTTGCATAGTAGGCTCAGAAGTGAGTTCTGGCTACTAGGTACGACATATATATATATATATATATATATATATATATATATATATATATATATATATATATATATATATATATATATATATAATATATATATACATATATAAGGGCGCTTAACGCAGAAGTTGGGAAGATGAGAGTTAGTTAGCAAGTAGGAACGCCCAGAGTTCCCTGTTGACTCAGGGCACCGACATGCGTCTCGCATACGGTGTGTGAAGGTCGCTCACCTCCAGCTTCGAACACGTAATGTTGATGTTTAAAACATCATAAGCTTAAGCGTAAAATGTGCCGTGTACTGAAGAACAGATACAGGTATATTATATAAGTATTTCCACCCTCAGCTGGAAAGGATATGCATATGTATACCACAAGTATACTTTACACTCCAAGCTTATAAGGGATATATGAAATGTTGAGCGACGTCAACACTTAGTGCTAATGACTGCGTACTCCCGTGTGACCGGTACTGGGTAGCGACAACACTCATGTTTAATATTCATGTCTCTCACCTTCCACAAGTTGTGGGTGTGCTACCTATCTACGTCTGCTGGATTGAGCTGCATAGCTCTTGGACACCGCCTTTAATAACCGTCGGGTGTCTAATGTGCTAACTCCAGACCTAATTCTATCACATCTGCATATGAAAATGTGTATGGAGTCTGCCTATATCACATCACTTCACAAGTGCATTCCACTTGTTAACTACTCTGACACTGAAAAAAATCTTTCTAATGCCTCTGTGGCTCATTGGGTATTCGGTTTACACTTGTGTCCCCGTGTGCGAGTACCACCCGTGTAAATATCCATTCTTTATCTACCACATCAATTCCTCTGAGAATTTTGTAAGTGGTAATCATGTCTTCCCTAACCCTTCTGTCTTTCAGCGATGTGAGGTTCAATATATGTACTCTTTCCTCACGTATGCCGCTGATGATATGCCTTTGATGTGTGCTTCAGAAGACAAATTCGGTGTGATTTCAACCTCTAGAGTCTAGATCCTTCTCTATATCGGTTTCATGAACGATTTCATCTTTCATTTGGTACCTTGTTTCCGGTCGCCTGCTCCGTACAACCTTGTTTAATTAGTGTACACTTACTTGAGTTAAATTCTACTCGCCATTTGTTGCACCATTCTTTCAGGTTTGTCCAGGTCATCTTGTAGCCTCTTGCTGTCTTTATCTTATTCTTCCTCGTAATTTTTGCCTCGTTAGCAAACTTTGAGAAGAATGAGCTTATTCCCTCTAGGAGATGAATTACGTATATCAAAAACAGGATAGGTTCAAGAACTGATCCCCGTGGGACTCCACTAGTGACATCTCGCCTGGCGCTGTCCACTCTGTGTGTGTGTACTCACCTAGTTGTGCTTGCGGGGGTTGAGCTCTGGCTCTTTGGTCCCGCCTTACAGGAATAGCTACGGGATGGATAGCTACGGTGTGTGTGTGTGTGTGTGTGTGTGTGTGTGTGTGTGTGTGTGTGTGTGTGTGTGTATGTGTGTGTGTGTGTGTGTGTGTGTGTGTGTGTGTGTGTGTGTGTGTGTGTGTGTGTGTGTGTGTGTGTGTGTGTGTGTGTGTGTGTGTGTGTGTGTGTGTGTGTGTGTGTGTGTGTGTGTGTGTGTGTGTGTGTGTGTGTGTGTGTGTGTGTGTGTGTGTGTGTGTGTGTTAATTCACACCCGTGTGTGCGGGTGACGGCATTTTAGTCCGTCCTGGACTATGACAAACCCTGAACTTGGATGGAATATAATATCGTCATGTTCACTCTGCCAATACATGGGGGGTTTGACTGATCTGTTCCAGGGTGGTTTTTGTGTCAATCACAATCACACATCACAATCAATCAACACGTCACCGACCACTCGGGTTGATAAACATGGGGAGTCCTTCCTGTACCCCTGCAGTGTCTTACCGGACGTGGACACAAATACTCCTATGACTAAGTACATAGCCAAAAGTAGCAATAAAGAGGCTTCAAATAGATATTTCACACAAATAGACATCCAACAAAAGGTTACAATCTTGGTGATACCAACAACTGCATTGAAGGGGAAGGGAAGTATCAAGTAAAAACGCCATCCATTGCGACTATGTAGCCCTGCACATTGAACAAATGTATATTTGACTGTCCCCTAAATTTTCCCGGATTTCATTAACTGTGCGGCTTTGTTCGTATGAACACTGGCGGAGCAAGACCATTAATCTCCCTACGTCACACACACACACATACACCTGCAGGCGCCTCACACCAGCTGAGAAGGAGTCCAATTGGCCCGTACGAAACACCTGCTATTTACACTGACAGCACCTTCAACAGACAGACAGTTAGACGTGACCTTGAGATCCGAGCCTGCAGTGGTCCAATTATAGGTTCAGTACTAAATGAATATATTAACATACTAAGAAGGTTTGGTTAGGTTGTGGTTTTCTATTCAGCTTTTCAAGGTAAACTCAGATATTCACAATAAATTAATATGTCACAAATGCACTTATTCATAAGCAAGATATTGATTATAAGCAAGTGCGAGAACGGGATTGCACTACCACCACGAGAGTGCAGACTACACCCGGCCTGCCTCTGATTGACACATCCTTGCCTACAACGGTCACACATGAGATAGATATCGTAATGCTTCGGCCTGAAATCAACCGTAGCCGGTCTCCCGCCTCAGCCTGCTGCACATCACCTGCTTGTTGCTTCTTGTCTGCTGCATTGGTGATGAACATCATCAGCAGAGACGCACTAGAGGAAGTGCGTCTCTGCTTCACCAAGAAGCGCTTGTCTTGCATTGATTGCCTGAGCAATCGATGGTCTCAGTTGCTTAACTTGACAAACAATTACACCACGAAATCACACTAACATGATTCATCAATGAGAAAAAAAAAATCAAATTGAGCAATGCTGGAGTTTCGAACCCTCGACCTGGGAACTTCCCAGCAGCCCGCTTTACCTCTGCACCACGAGAGGCTATCAGGTACACAACATAGGATTCCAGTGAATCCTGTGGATCCCCCGCATTGCTCCAATTGAATTTTCTCATTGACTAACAATCTTATGTGGGATGAGGGAAGACGACTCTTCTGAAAGATAAAGCTGACGCAACGAAAGGAAAACCCCCAAAGCCCGGACGAACCGTTGATGTAAGGCTGAGAGAGGAGTGGCTTGGAACCTGTAATACCCAAAGGAGCCCGCTATAGTCCCCATTATGCCTGTGATATAGGCTCTACTGGCTGCCTCTATTGGCTGTTGATGCACATGCACACATGCATTAATGCACAACTATATTCTACCCACTTCGAGGCACCGTATTGGCCAATAGGCCCTCTGCAGTTACTTCCATTCTCATGTACCCACCTCACCAAAAACCAATGAAAAACAAGAGTTAAGTCAAATGTTTCATACACAGTGTATCAAGTGTATCATACGTATAATGTTAAGTGTAAAGAAGTCTTTGAGAATGTAAGAACCCCTTACAAATCGCTTCTAGGCGTCAGACCATTAATAAAAAGGAATTTTGGAGAATTGATATTTCCATTACCACCGATAGTGAAGAAAAACATAAGAAATATTGAGAAAATTCGTGTTAGAATTATTAAGCTTCAACAACATGTGTACAAGAAAGACTGCTACCAATAAATATATATATATATATATATATATATATATATATATATATATATATATATATATATATATATATATATATATATATATATATATATATATATGTCGTACCTAATAGCCAGAACGCACTTCTCAGCCTACTATTCAAGGCCCGATTTGCCTAATAAGCCAAGTTTTCATGAATTAATGTTTTTTCGTCTACCTAACCTACCTAACCTAACCTAACCTAGCTTTTTTTGGCTACCTAACCTAACCTTACCTATAAATATAGGTTAGGTTAGGTTAGGTAGGGTTGGTTAGGTTCGGTCATATATCTACGTTAATTTTAACTCCAATAAAAAAAAATTGACCTCATACATAGAGAAAAGGGTTGCTTTATCATTTCATAAGAAAAAAATTATAGTAAATATATTAATTCAGGAAAACTTGGCTTATTAGGCAAATCGGGCCTTGAATAGTAGGCTGAGAAGTGAGTTCTGGCTACTAGGTACGACATATATATATATATATATATATATATATATATATATATATATATATATATATATATATATATATATATATATATATTGTTACGATAATCTCTTGGCCTGCTCTTTCCTATCATCATGTTGAGTAAAATACGTTTTGCCAGGCGCATACGTATCCGACACTCGCTCTCCACCTCCCCCCTTCTTCGATCACCAAACCACCACTTCCAGCCAGCCCGCTTCTGATTGGTGAATCGAAAGTTCTTATATTCTTATAAAAGCCTATGTAAAGTTCTTATACTGTTATAAAAGCCTATAAAACATATAAACGTTTTTTCAACAGTCCTGCATGATGTTCTTCGACTATTTTTGTACAGTCCTGTATAAAGCTCTTCCAATCCTGTATACAGTTCTGAGGAAGTTCCATGAAGCCTTTGCACAGACCTATATAAACGTCCTCCACTATTTTGCATAAGCCTATATCCATCTTCTCCACTCCCGTTAATTGTATCACAGTTTCCGTTCATCACTTCATCGATCTGTTCATTAACGATATAATTTTTTCTCGTGCGTTTCTATTAAATTATATTAATAAACCTTATATCCCTACCTTGATATCTTTTTTTTGGAAGGGGGGGCGGGGAATTATCAAAATTTCAGGTCTAGTTTTTTATTCCCTAACACTCGATTTCATTTTTCATTAGGACTTCAATATCAATCGGTTTGGCATCGTTCGCGTTCTCAAGTGTATCTTCAAGTACAGTTAACCTATCAAAAAGAGTTTTAATCACTTTGCATTCCTAAGCAACACGCGAACTCTCTCTTTATCTCTCGCCAGTCAAGTTTTTATATCCAATAAAGGGTGTGACCCCCAAACGTTCACTCCGAGGTTATTATGAGATAACATGATATGCTGTTTTGACAGCTTGTGTTGTGTTTGTTTTCCCGGCCAGAATAAGTCTTTTATGGTGTAGTTAGCCATTTAAACAGGGCCAGTTACGTTGCGAGCAGGGACTACGTTGTTTATAACCCAGGTGGCGAAACTCGATGCTTGGCAACAAAGACGTGTCAATGTTTGTCAACATTATTTTCGCGGAGCATCGTACATCGACAGGGAAACCAGCAGGGGTATTTTTCCAGACGTCATCCAGCGCCGCCTGCAGACAGCGACTCCAGTTCCAGGAATTAGACGTCTCATTGAGGCTGCCTAAATACGCCTCCGTCACCATTCTTGCTCAGTCTCTCTCAAGATCCCAGCAAGATCTCTGCGGCTCCGCTTAAACTGAAGATAACACTGTGGTACTTCATAAGTGAGGTACACTCTGCCGTTGGCTGTAAACTTAGGTAAGTATTGTCATAATCTGTTTCAGAATCTACACTGTAGATCCAGCGGCTCTAGGCCCTAAATTAAGGGCCTACATTGAATAGTATTAAAATAAAAATGATGCTATGGAAAGCACATCTGAAGGCCCTGATCTGAAGAAAGCACTGTTGGAGGACTTGGACCGACGAAGGCACTGCTGTAGGACCTAAGCTGATGTGAGCACCGTTGTAGAGATTTTATAATTCACTTGTGTCGGGGGACAGGAAGCCAGAGAGTATTCATACACCTTTGGTTTCTATCAAGATCCCCCCCCCCCCCAACCCCCAAGATCGAATTACTGACCCCGCGAAGGATACAACCCCGCAACAAGCTGACTAACTCCCGGGTACCTACTTACTGCAGAGTGAACAGCGGCATTAGGTGAAAGGAAATGTGGTCATTCATTTATTCTCTCCCGTCCAGGATTCGAACCCGGAATTCTCTATTTTGCGTCGAAAACGTACCCGATTGTACTACCGGACTTTTAATAAGACGTGCAGCGGAGTCTACTGTAGCACTGTAGTAATAAAAATACAGGATGAACATGAGTTTACTGTTCATCTTGCTTAATATCTTTGTGTTCATGAATGACTCACGGAGGCTGCTAGGACTCACGGATGTTGCTAGGACTCGCGGATGTTGCTAGGACTCACGGATGCTGCTAGGACTCACGGAGGCTGCTAGGACTCACGGACGCTGCTAGGACTCACGGATGCTGCTAGGACTCACGGATGTTGCTAGGACTCACGGATGCTGCTAGGACTCACGGACGCTGCTAGGACTCACGGATGCTGCTAGGACTCACGGATGTTGCTAGGACTCACGGAAGCTGCTAGGACTCACGGATGTTGCTAGGACTCACGGATGCAGCTAGGACTCACGGATGCTGCTAGGACTCACGGATGTTGCTAGGACTCACGGATGCTGCTAGGACTCATGGATGCTGCTAGGACTCACGGACGCTGCTAGGACTCACGGGTGGTGTACTGACTGGCGGATGTTCTCCTGAGATACTGTTTAGACATCAGAAATTTAATAATCCCATCCTCAAGATAAAATAAACTGGAAGCTTTCATTTATTGATAGGACGTACCAGTACCTAAATAATTCAGAGGACGTTAATCACATTCATTTCAATAACGAGATCTACGTCCTCTGACTGGCGCCTCTAAAAACATGTGCAGTTATCTGCAATGTTTGGAATGTAAATGTTGCACAGTAATGGTCAGGTCTCACTCTCCCGGTGGGCAGTTGTGTCAACGGTGAGCTCTCAGGACTACTAATGACTGTGAATGGAAACATGTAAAGTTCGCTCTCTTAAACAGTTTTTAAGGAATCGTAGAAAAATTTCCAGCAACACCGCAAGTTACCTGGTTGATACCTGCTTGATGGGGTTCTGGGAGTTCTTCTACTCCCCAAGCCCGGCCCGAGGCCAGGCTTGACTTGTGAGAGTTTGGTCCACCAGGCTGTTGCTTGGAGCGGCCCGCAGGCCCACATACCCACCACAGCCCGGTTGGTCCGGCACTCCTTGGAGGAATAAATCTAGTTTCCTCTTGAAAATGTCCACGGTTAAAGCTATATATCGAGCCTTTGTGCCAAAGCCTAACAAACCTATAAATCGAGCCTTTGTGTCAAAGCCTAACAAAGGCTTGAACTATGTCCAAGAAAATGACACCTGTGTCCTCTCTACATTCAAGACTATTGATCGATTTAATTTTTATCCGCCAGGGCTATTTTTTTTATCTAAAAAAACCCTGTTAGTTGGTAAATATTTTAATGAATGTATTAATTATCATATATTTTTATTAGTCTTTCAAGAAGTAATACATCTAAGATCTTCTCACCACCAGGTTAGTGTTGGGCTAATGAGCTGTCAACTGCTTAAGGGTTATTATGGGATAAGATGATCTGTATATATACATTTTCTTTATATTATCCCTCTCATTAAAATTATAAATTGTATTATGATCAATATGTTTATCATTACATGTAGTACATAAATTCACACCACGCGAAATTGAAACATGATGATATTATTATTAAGAAAATCAGTAGGAATCATGAAGAGGATTCGAACCTGGACACTCCCAAGCACACGCCTTAAACAACTGTGTGCCTGCAGGGAATACCCAGTGTGCTTAGGAGTACTCAGTGTGCAGGTTCGAATCCTCCTCAATGGCCCCTTCCGATTACATGTTTCCATTAACAGTCATTAGTAGTCCCATTATTATTATTATTATTATTATTATTATTATTATTATTATTATTATTATTATTATTATTATTATTATTATTCCTTCTGTTGCTATTATTCTAAACATAATATATTTTTCAGTAAAATATAATATTATGTTTCATTTTGCTGTCCTCTACTGCAGGAGGGAAGAACATTTACCGAGGGCTGACGAGCAGGAAGTATCCGGCTTTGACCCCTTGCCAGCACAGCCGGTCCGAGGTGTGGGAGACGAGCGTGAGGGATGAGAGTGTCATGTGTGGTGTGGTGTGTGGTGGTGGTGTTGGCTCTGTGGTGCAGCGTCCTCGTCAGCTCACTACCCAACCCTGGTCTGTAGTCACACTGATTAAGTAGTTTTGTCCTGCTAATTATTATACAGTTTTCTAACGGGGGTACACTTTCCCCTGGTGTGTTTCCTCGTGTTTATATGTTAAAAGGTTGCGCATGTTTTGTTTTCCATCTTAGACGTGGTTCTTATTTATACAATGCTAACTAGAATATATACATTTTCTTCTGCCCTCTATAGCTATGATTATTGAGCACTCAACGATAGGAGGTGACTGAAGAGCTTTAACAGTGCTAACCAGCATATGTACATTCTCATCTGTTCTACATAGACAGGGTTCTAACACATATTGTGCAGTGGGTTATTGGGTACCTAACCAAACAATGTGATGGGAGTGCTTGCACAATAGCAAATTACAACTCTAACCACCATATATATATATATTCGTATCTTGGAACATATACACATTAGAGCAACCTTGGAACATGTACACACTACCTTGGATCTCACCATAGATATTGAAGGAAGAAGCAGAAGCTTAGTGCCTGCCACTCTCCATGGTGTATAACAAATTACTGGTAACAGGTGAACTGCCAAAAATTTGGAAGACTGCTAATGTAGTCCCGATATTCAAGAAGGGGTGATAAGGTGGCACTAAACTACAGGCCAGTGTCTCTAACTTGCATATCATGCAAGATAACGGAGAAGATACCATGCAAGATGACTCCACTGGATAAGGGAGTACCTAAGCAACAGAAGACAGCGAGTCATTATGAGGGGTGAGGTCTCGAGGTGGCGAGGCGTCCCCAATGAAGTCCCACAGGGATCAGTCTTTGGACCTATACTGTTTCTGATATATGTAAATGATCTCCTAAAGGGAATAGACTCGTTCCTCTCAATGTTTGCTAATGATGCAAAAATTGTGAGGAGGATTAAGACAGAGAAAGATAGTATGAGGCTACAAGATGACCTAGACAAACTAATGGAATAGTCCAACAAAGGGCTACTAAAGTTCAACCCGAGTAAATGTAAGGTAATGAAACTAGGTGGAGGAAATAGGAGGCCAGACACTGGATACCGAATGGGAGATGAAGTCCTTTACGAAACGGACAGAGAGAAAAATCTAGGAGTTGATATCACGCCAAACCTGTCTCCTGAAGCCTACATAAAAAGAATAACATCGGCAGAGAATGCGAGGCTGGCTAATATCAGACCTGCGTTCAGAAACCCGTGTAAGGAATCTTTCAAAACCTTGTATACCACATATATAAGGCCTATTCTGGAGTATGCGGCCCGAGCATGGAGCCCGTACCTTGTCAAGCACAAGTCGAAGCTGGAAAAAGTTCAGAGATATGCCACTAGGCTAGTCCGAGAACTAAGAGGCATGAGTTACGAGGAAAGGCTGTGTGAACTGCACCTCACGTCGCGGGAAGACAGAAGAGCTCGGATAGACAGGATCACCACATACAAAATTCTCAGGGGGGAATTGACAGGGTAGACCAGGATAGATTATTTAACACTGGTGGTACACGCACAAGGGGACACAGGTGGAAGCTGAATACCCAAATGAGCCACAGTAATTAGAATTAACTATTTCAGTGGTTGAGTGATTAATGTGGTTAAGTGATGTGGTGGAGGCAAACTCCATACACAGTTTCAAATGCATATATGATGATGCCCGAGAAGCTCAGGAATCTGTACACCAGTAGGTTGACGGTTGAGAGGTGGGACCAAAGAGCCAAAGCTCAACACTCGCATACACAACTAGGTGAGTACACTAGAGCAACCTTGGAACATATACATACTAGAGCAACCTTGGAACATATACACACTAGAGCAACCTTGGAACATATACATACTAGAGCAACCTTGGAACATATACACTCTAGAGCAACCTTGGAACATATACACACTAGAGCAACCTTGGAACATATACATACTAGAGCAACCTTGGAACATATACACTCTAGAGCAACCTTGGAACATATACACACTAGAGCAACCTTGGAACATATACACACTAGAGCAACCTTGGAACATATACACACTAGAGCAACCTTGGAACATATACACACTAGAGCAACCTTGGAACATATACACACTAGAGCAACCTTGGAACATATACACACTAGAGCAACCTTGGAACATATACACACTAGAGCAACCTTGGAACATATACACTCTAGCAGGAGCTCCACTGTACAGGTACTTGTACTCCAGTTTAAGATTCCCTGTTGCAATATCAGACCTATTTGTGTCCAATTGTCTTTGACTTCAGAATGGCATAACTTTGAACAGGAGACAAATTTCCTCAGGTAAAAATCAATAATTGTTGACAGTAATAAACTATAAATTGACATACAATATAATCTTTATCATTGTTACCTCTTATCACCGATAAAGTAACGAAACCAGAGTCGTTTGAGTGTGATTAAGCTGCCGCAACGGCGCAATAAGGGGCTGTAACGCCTATGTCGCTGGTTACAGAAAACGGAAGCAGGGGGGACCATGGTGGAAGGGTGACCAGAGAGGCGGACCCAGCTTCAGTAATAAAAGTAGTTGCCGGAGGCAGGGATGCTAAGTGGCCTCTTCTGGTAAGACAATCCATCTTATGAACTCTGTTTCACGGACATTTTCATTTAAATTTCAGTAGAGATATATATTCAAAATAGATTCCAGGTAATACTAGGTACTCGGGAGTTAGTCAGCTTGTTGCGGTGTTGCATATCCTGCAACCCGTTCTCGCACTTTCTTATAGTCAATACTGACTTATTAAATACGTGCATATGTGACATACTAGTTTACCTTGAAAAGCTTCATAGAAAACACCGACCTTACCTAACCTTGTTAGTATGTTAAGATAAGCATCTTATTGCTTCGTAATTACAATTATTACTTAACCTATACCTATAATAGGTTAAGTAATAATTGTAATTACGAAGCAATAAGATGCTTATCTTAACATACTAAGAAGGTTAGGTAAGGTTGGTGTTTTCTATGAAGCTTTTCAAGGTAAACTAGTATGTTTAGTATGTCACATATGCACGTATTTAATAAGTCAATATTGACTATACGAAAGTGCGAGAACGGGTTGTATCCTGAGCGGGGTCAGTAATTCGACCCTGATGGGAGGACCTCCAATAAAAGCCTAACGTGTATGAATATACTCTGGCTTCCTGTCCCCCGACACAATGAATTATAAAATAATGGTAATAATGGTGACCAATAAATAATACAAATCACATTAACGGTTGTATATTGGCATTAATAATATATATGATCTTACATACACATGTTATTTACATTTAAACATTTATCAATACTTGATTTACACAATGAATCTGACGCATTGTGAACTAAAATGATTCGTTTTAATCTCCTCAACAGGGAGCGCTGCTCACAACACCTAGACGTAAATCAAAGCCCAAAATAAGATATGGTGGAAGTTCAGCTTACATTTAAAGTCTGATATGCTTCGAGTCTGGTCCACTCTCCCCCCCCCTACCCCAACAGCCGAGGACCAGCACTTCCAGATATGACAATTAAGAATAACTCAAGCCACTTCTTTTTATTTCATTTTTATTCTTGTGCCATGCAAATATATAGCAGTAATGTTTTATAGGAATGTTTGATTAATTGATGTTGGATTAATTGATTAATCAGTAAATTGATTAATTTGTTGATGTTTTAGATTCAGCTATTCGGATTAAAAAATTTCTATGTAGTACGGGTTATGGTGAGCCCGTAGTGGACTTAGGTTTTATGAAGTTTTTAGACACAACACTTTTACTCAACATGTAATTAATACAAAATATTTGTAATTTTACTATTGTTATTTGTTGTAATCGTATGTAATAAAATATAAAAATAAAAATATTTTTTAGCTAATAAACTCCAATAAATATAAATACTACTACTACTATTACTACTAATAATAATTAGAGTGTCAAAAGAATTGATCTTCTTTCGGCTATGGACAATGGGTCAGGGTCGTGAATCAATTCTCTTATGCTATCACAATCATTGGAAAGACAATGAACCATTACTATATCAAGAATATCTCGATGAAATTCTATATCAAAATCAATGTCAACACTTTGTGGGAGACACGAACCAACACCAGGTGGCGCGAGCTGTTGATGATTTCCTACCTATCTTCCACTTATCGAACCATATTCATTTTCCTATGCACATGTCGGAGTCTTCACTGAACCCGGTTACCTTGAGATGATTTCGGGGCTCATATCCCGGCGACCCGCTGTTCGACCAGGCCTCCCCGGTGACCACTGGTCTGGCAGAACACCTTGTCAAACACCGCAACCTGTCCTCTTAAAAAGAACGTCGCTTTTGGCCGTTTGTCCGTATGGCCGAATTTGGACGTAATTTGAAAAAAAAAAAAATGAAAATAAATTTGGGACTTTTTTTTTCAACAACAGTAAGTTAAGGGTCCTCTGATAGGTTAGGTGGGCAGGAAATTACCATAAAGTTTCAAAACGTTATGAAAAACGTTAATTTAAAGTGTCCTCTCGTAACCTCTCCGCATAGGCCCGACGACTCAAATAGAAAACGGAACAGAACGTCACTTTTGTGAGTCGATTTCATTTCAAATTACGTCCAAATTTGGCCATAGCGCGCATACGAGCCAAAAGTGACGTTATTTTTAAGAGGGCGAGGCTGGTTCCTCGCATCATCAGGCAGTGAACACCAGCAATAAGACTGAGACTGTGAGAGTGCAGCATCTCACACCTCTTACCTCTGGGATGAAGGAGACAAGCAGGGGGTGTGCAACTCGCTGGGGAATGATAATTGGGATGTTATCCACATAGATGTTAATAGCCAGGCTCAAATGTTTGCATCTCGAACATTATAACATCAAAATATTCATATCCTAAAAAATAACCTACAAATGCACAGAAGGAGATCATCTTAGGTTTTGGTATCAGTGTTGAATTGCGATCGATTACAAACCGGTTGTTAACCTGAAATCGCTATAAAAGAAGATCAACCCATCTAAACAAGGTTTTCAATGATAATTAAACAAAAATATGTCATATACAAAAATAATTCTGTTGACAGATGCACGAGAACGTGAGAAAGACATTGACATACCAACGAGAGGGTAGCAAAGTTTGGTGGCGCGTAATATAACAAGTACTAGCATATAATTCAGTTCTAGCATCTGATGACTCCCCATCAACACTATACACACCTGTTGACTCTGTAGTTATCAGTGCCATAGAGAAGGCTCAACCTTCTTGCTTCTCTCATTTTGTAAATATAAGGCAAGTTACTGAGCCTGATCGTTCTCTCCCTGTGGCACCTTCCCTTCACCAGTTCCCACTTATCGTCCTGTATCATCACTGAAGAGAAAGACGTAAAACTTGTATTCAAAACGAGTGTTAGCACGGCCCTATAGGACAAGACTCTGTAATTCTCTATATCGTAAAATAATGTGTATCTGCACTCGCAGCAACCCTCTTCCAAGTTTGAACTAACAAACAAACCTAGCCACTAATCTCGAAAAAGGATAGAGTTGTGTCTCTTAACGAAAGGAGAAGCAAGACAGCAGCAAAAAACTATTTACAACATACTACCTCTCTGTTGTAGGAAACATCTTTGAAAAAAAGCCTCACTAAGAGACAAAAGCAGCTTGATGAAAACTACTTGCTAAGCAGTAAGCAATTTGGTTTGGGGAAAAGAAACATATTAGATCTGCATGGAGGTCTCATGTGCAGAAAGACATATCTGCTTTGAAGAAAGTTCAACACCGGGAGACAAAAATCCTCCCGGTTCTAAGTCAATTTGCATATCAAGAGCAGTTGAGGACCACAGGACTAGCAACACTGCAAACCAGACGTGACAAGGCTGATCTCATTAAAACTCTTAAAATACTGAGCAATTTGGTGAACTTTGATGCAAACCACTTTTATAAAAGGCCAGATGTAACACAAACAAGGAGCAACGGTTTCAAACTCAACAAGCCACAATGTAGGGCAGATAATAGGAGATATTTTTTCACTAAGGTTATAAACACTAGACCTACCTACCTTTCAAAGCCGTAAATGCCAAAACACTGCTGTAATTAAAAATCCAGCAGGATAAAATCATCAGGAGAAATGGGGACCTTTGACAAGCCGCCAGCATCCTGTCCTCGTCGAGGCCAGTAGTGAGATGATGGCCGTCCAGTAAATTTGACCTGAAAATGGGAAAACTGTCTAGAGACTCTTACAGTCTAAACAGTGGAGAGAGTAAATGTCACAGCCTTGGATATTTCTGTAGCATTTAAAATTAAAAATTTGCCCGGAGGGGCGAGTTTAATGGGGCAGCGCAACTTATCCTGTGAGTGGACACACCGCAATTGCAGCATGTGCAACACTCCCCAATAGGAAGAAAACCCGCTGGGTTGTTCATCCTGTCACTTGTACCCAGACACAGCTGGGACTTGCTTAACTGTCTCAAGTGAACAGCTTCTCAAATATAGTCTTAATGGCTTGGCGCTTTTCCCTGATAATTCCTTCCTTCCTTCTCAATCAAGAAGATTAACATTTGTCATCTCTTAAATTTTTACGCCTTCAGCCCCTTCAGAAGCCAGCACATCAGTTCGTTCATTTCCAGAGATTTCAACATGGGAGAGGATCCACGGAAACTTGACGACTCTTCCATGATTGGCTAGTACTCACACAGCTCTCTTGATTTCACCAACAATCGCAAGATTTTCTGCCCGATTTTTACTTAGGCTTTGTAGTGCTGCGTTTGAATCAGTGCAGATCACTGCACCGGTAGTGTTTCGTGCAAGGAATCTTAACGCCATAACAATGACAGTTAGCTCTGCTTGTGTTGAAGAGGCATAGTTCTCAATACGTGGGTTTTCTTTATTTCCGCATTGAAAGGTATTATTCCTAATTACAGTGTATGTTGCACCAGCCCTGCCATTGACAGAATTGGAAGACACATCATGTAAATTTGATCTAATTCATCTCTGGCTTCTATAAAAATTTCCTCTAGATACTTGTGCCTCATTTCTTGTGGTATCATGTTGGGCGTTTTCACTTGAACGTGTCCAGCGTAGGATGACTAAGTTAATTCCCCAAATTAGAAATCTTTCATATGAAGAAAGATTAACAAAGCTTAAGTTGCATTCACTGGAAAGGCGAAGAGTTAGGGGTGACATGATAGAGGTTTACAAGTGGATGAATGGACATAACCGGGGGGATATTAATAGGGTATTAAAAGTATCAACACTGGACAGAACACGAAACAATGGATATAAATTGGATAAGTTTAGATTTAGGAAAGACTTGGGTAAATACTGGTTCAGTAACAGGGTTGTTGATTTGTGGAACCAATTGCCGCGTAACATTGTGGAGGTGGGGTCCCTCGATTGTTTCAAGCACGGGTTGGACAAGTATATGAGTGGGATTGGGTGGTTATAGAATAGGAGCTGCCTCGTATGGGCCAATAGGCCTTCTGCAGTTACCTTTGTTCTTATGTTCTTATGTTCTTATGTTTTCGTTTTCATCTCATTGATGATAATCCTGAATGGGCCATCCTCTCATGAAGGTAACCTCTCTACAGGCTTGCTTGTAGTTCACGTTCTAGTTCAATGTAGTTGTAGAGCAAGCTCGTTCTCGGGCTTGCTCAAGCAGATGAAGTTCGAGGTAGCAGACTGAACTGTGATGGCATTTTTTCTCCTGTCTCCTCTTGAAAGTAACACAGAACTTATGTTTTTTTCTTGGCAATATCATTGTAATGGGGATCTCTGGCTATCTTAATTGCAAGCTTTGCATTCAGTTCCTTAACTTGGGAAGGACAATTCCTATCGTAGATTAGATGTTTTGGCAGTCCTTGGGACTCGAAGAATGATTGTCATGGCTTCATTTTATATGCTTTCAAGTTTTTTCATGTCGCTTTGAGAGCATTTCATTTACTTTGACATAAAAGAATGGTGTGTGTAAGCTTAAGAGGCTCAGAGGTGAATAAAATCTTCTGCACATCACTAAAAATTTCTTTAGTAACTGAAATTTTCAAGTTGTCGGCAAGAATGAGTCCTCCCGCCAGCATACCACAGAGACCAGTGTCACCCAACATACCTGGGTCAGTACGAGTGACTGGTAGCTGAGTGACATTACCCAAAGAAAAACACGCCACAGTTCAGAGCTGCCACATGCAGAATACGCGTCTTCAACTCATCCGGTGGTCTGCTAGGAACCAAACATAACTGATATCTGCCGGGTAGACATCCACAAACGTTCTAAATTATGGGACCTACAAGTACTTCTGTTCAGTGGATACTAGCTTAATATACTTGACCCACTGCCGTGCATACAGGTACAGCAGTTGGCATCTCTTCTGTGCTGTGCATACCCAGAACAGGAGAAATGTGGCGGGTCATTGTACATTCGACAAAGTTCACAGAAGGTTAACAACCCCCATTTACCTTCTGTACAAGTTCCTCTCTCCATAACTAAAATGCCAAACCGGAGGTGTTTTATGTGACACCCAAATAAATGTTCCCTTTGAATGGACAGAGACATATTAATAACCCTCATGTCACCCCGAAATACGCAAAATTATGCAACACATTTTGGCTGCTGATCGTTCTTTAGGGTGTCGCACAGGCCCTGCCAGTCTCCTTGATCCCAAAGACATGTGGGTGATGCTTCAGTCTTAAAGCTGGTATTATGATGATCCAAAGACCCAGCTTAGCCCTGAGAACGACGTGTGATATAGTGTTCTGCCAGACCAGTCAACACAAGGTCAACTGAGGGGGTCCTGATAAAGTGAAAAGGAAACTTTTACACGCTTCGTTAGAACGAAGGCAGCCAGGGAATCTTCAAATGCTCGTGGCACTTTTTATTGGTTCATATCTCCCACAAGGATGAAGTGTTGACATTGGTTTTGATACAGCCGTGCATCTAGAACATCAGTCAGACATAGTACTGGTTCACTTCCTTTCCATTAAGAAGGATAGCCTGAGAGAATCAACTCGAGGGTCATTACAGTAATAGAAAAATCAGTTCGTTTAAGACCTTTCTATTATTATTTGTTTAATACTTTTCATCTTTCATTACTTAGGATTATATAAAATTTACTAACAATGTAAACATATATTTGGAAAAAGTACATATATATTTCGTACTAACTACATGATATGTAAAAGTTTTAGAGCCTCAAAGCTTCGTAACACCATCGTGTATAATATTTCTGCTAAATATTTGAATTGCAGAAGAATAAAAACTTAAATTAAAAGTGGCCAAAAATACTGAATTAGATGTTAGGTCTGGAAGTGGTGGTTGGTTCTCAGCTTATAGGGGGGGGGGATAGGGGGGGGAGTAGGTAGTGGTAGTGAACCAGGTCCCCAGCTGGTGGGGGGTAGTGAACCAGGTCCCCAGCTGGCGGGGGGGTAGTGAACCACGTCCCCAGCTGGTGGGGGTAGTGGACCAGGTCCCCAAGCTTGTGGGGGTAGTGGACGAGTATCTCGGCATATCAAAATCTAACCACGAGACCGGCGTCTACCAAACCGTAATTTGGGTCTTCGTATACTTCCTGGTCTTCCAAATAGCGCTCCCTGTTAAAGAGGTCAAATATGTATACTTTTAATTTATAAAATATAACTCTTAATTACATTCACTTCTCGATCAATATTTATATATAAAAATATTTCTTTATGATCAGGTTGGTATTATTAATAAATGAAACATTAATAAAAATTTATAAATTATTTATTATAATTACTTTTATTATTTAATTACAAAATTTATGGTAGAATTAAAATTAAACACAGATGTTTTTAAGAGAGACAGAGAGAGACTGACTTACCGTATGAGACCGCGTGGCGTCCCGACCCCCGACGGCAGCTACGATACGAGCCTCTCGCTTCACCCTTCCTGCAAGAAGTTCCCGGCTGCCATCTTCTGCAAGCAATGACATTACAGCCGAACTTAATGACAGTCAAACCACTCGTTATTGGAGAAGTTTACCGGTGAGTAGAGCCGGCGAGGTTCATGCTTATACTGCATGTCAATGTACAGGTAACTCGTGCCAACAAATTAATTGATCTTATCCTGCCCCCAAAAAATCTGCCTCTTGTCCAAACTGATGTTGTTCTAGAGTCATAGACAATTGAGCCAAAAAACATTAGTTATATTAGCACAGGGGATTTTAAAGTGGGGTACGGGTACCCTGGAGCTCTGGCTGGTGTTGCTGGTCCAAGCCTGCTCTAGTGTGAATATGTTCCAAGGATGCTCTAGTATGTAAATATTATATATGTTGTACCTAGTAGCCAGAACGCACTTCTCAGCCTACTATGCAAGGCCCGATTTGCGTAATAAGCCAAGTTTTCCTGAATTAATATATTTTTTCTAATTTTGTTCTTATGAAATGATAAAGCTACCCATTTCATTATGTATGAGGTCAATTTTTTTTTATTGGAGTTAAAATTAACGTAGATATATGACCGAACCTAACCAACCCTACCTAACCTAACCTAACCTATCTTTATAGGTTAGGTTAGGTTAGGTAGCCGAAAAAGTTAGGTTAGGTTAGGTTAGGTAGGTTAGGTAGTCGAAAAACAATTTATTCATGAAAACTTGGGCCTTGCATAGTAGGCTGAGAAGTGCGTTCTGGCTACTAGGTACGACATATATATATATATATATATATATATATATATATATATATATATATATATATATATATATATATATATATATATATATATATATATATATATATATATATATATATATATATATATATATTGGGGTTAGAGTTGTAATTTGCCATTGTGTAAGCACTGCTATCGCATTGTTTGGTTAAGTACCCAATAATCCACTGCACAATATGTAGTAGAACCCTGTCTATGTAGAAAATATGAGATTGTACATATGCTGGTTAGCACTGTTAAAGATCTAGTCACCTCCTATCGTTGAGTCCTCAATAATGCTGTCTATAGAAGACAGAAGAAAATTTATATATTCTAGTTAGCATTGTATAAATAAGAACCACGTCTAAGACGGAAAACAAAACACGCGCAACCTTTTAACATATAAACACGAGGAAACACACCAGGGGAAAGTGTACCCCCTTAGAGAACTGTATAATAATTAGCAGGACAAAACTACTTGATCAGTGTGACTACAGACCAGGGTTGGGTAGTGAGCTGACGAGGACGCTGCACCACAGAGCCAACACCACCACCACACACCACACCACACATGACACTCTCATCCCTCCGGCTCGTCTCCCACACCTCGGACCGGCTGTGCTCGCAAGGGGTCAAAGCCGGATACTTCCTGCTCGTCAGCCCTCGGTGAATGTTCTTCTCTCCTGCAGTAGAGGACAGCAAAATGAATCTCATATTATATTTTACTAAAACTATATTATGTTTAGAATAATAGCAACAGAAGGAATAATAATAATAATAAGTATTATTATTATTAGATAGATAATACAAATTAACACGTATGTACACTGAATGTCTCACCGAATTTCTCGGTGTATATACGTTGGGAGTTTACTGTAGTCCTGGACTATGCTCAGGACTAAAGTGTACTTGTTGGTTGTCAATATAATCTACTGTGGCGGCCTTAATACCCCTCCCGCCATTGATAGGCCTTAAACCCAAAATTAATCAATTGGTAAGTACTTAGAAATATTTCTTGTATAGAGACAAAAACAACTTTCAATAGAATATTTACTAACAAACATATTTTTTAAGAGGTTATAGAAGACCATAAGACCTAGCTGTTACTGCAGGTGAAATTAAACTGAACACATGTCTTAAACATAGAGAGGACGCAGCTGTCATTTCTTTGGACACAGTTCGAGCATTACTTAGGCTTTGACTCAAAGGTTTGATTTATAAGCTTAAGGTACTTGGTGTTGATGGAAATTTTATGTGATTCCTTGAAAGCTGCTTAAGCAAGCAAACTTTACATGTTTTCACTAAAAGTCATTCCTCCTGTGAGCTCACCGTAGATGTAAGTGTCCAACAGGAGAGTGTAACCTGACCATTGCTGTGCAACATTTACATCGCTAACATTGCAAATGATTGCACACGAGTTTACAGGCGCTAGGCAGAGGACGTAGATCACATTAATGAAAACCTCCAAATTATTTTATCCAGAGGGACGAGAGCAAATTGTTGAGGACCGAGAAAAAATCGCGAGTTATTGCAGTATCCTTGAGTCACTTATGACCACTAAGATAACAAGCAAGATTACCCTTAACCTCATGAACATCCAGCTATATAGTACTATAGTGTACTAGTACTATAGAATGCTAGTCTCTGCCTGAGTCCTGCTCATTTGTACAACGGTGTTTTCTTCAGTGTAAGGCCTACATCAGTTCGCATTTGAGCTTATGGCTTACAACAGACCGCACCCTACATCAGGTGTCCATCAGTTTAAAGTCAAAGGGATACCTACAGCTATCCATGTTCTCCAGAGGATTACAACAGTCCTTTCTTCAGGTTAGGGCCTGTAACAGAGTGTGCCTGTTTTACAGCCTTTAGTCGTTTAGGTCATAGAGTGCGGATTCTGCAACATGTTACGTCAGTGCTTACCTGTGTTTGCGGCTAGCAGTAGAGTATACCTCAGTTATGAGGTATAACAGTGCTTTCTTCGGTTGAAGCGGACCTCTTTTTTTCCTGAGTTCTTGAGAGAGACTGAAGAGGTAAGGGGATGGAGGCTTATTTACGCAGCCACAACTCGTCTTGATAGTCCTGGAATGCCCGTCGCTTCCGCAGGCGGCGCTGTACGACCTGTTTAATCTTGGGAAATACCCTGTTGACTTCTCTGTCGATGTACGATGCTCCGCGTTGATGAGATTTCCTGATACGTTTGTTACGAAGCATCGAATATCACTGCCAGGATTACAAACAACGTAGTCCCCGCTGGCAACGAAAACAGCTCTGTTTAAAACTGGCTCTGAATGGTTGGCTAACTACATCATAATAGACTTTTGTGGTGGAAAAATAACTCCGAACCGAACGTTTGGGCCACACGCTTTCTTGGAAATCAGCGACTGGACTGGTGAGCGATTTGTCAAGGTTCGAGAGTGGTTAGGGAAGTTTTGACTGGACGTCAATCCTTAACTGTTCAACTCTGTTCACCGATCAGTAATTGGGTACAATTGTTAACCGGTTGGCGGGTCGTGTTCCAGGGAAACTAGTGGGTAAGGCTTACCATGAGATATGGTAACTGTCATTATGGTAATAAGATAGGTTGCCATATCATACAGCGTGAGCTTAGATTTATCTCTAACTGGCTCAATTTTACTACATTCCTAGATATAGTGTTCGAGTGTGTGTCCCTGTCTTTGTCTACACACTTTACACTTAACTTCATCTAGATCCCTGTACAAGCCGAACTGCCAGAGATACTTGTAGCCAAGTCTTATTCGGGCTGTGACAACGTCTGTTAGTCTGCTGACTTGTTTTTATTTATAAAAGCAAGTACAAAAGGGTCAAAGAACAAAATAGCCACACACAAAATGTAACATACCATAAAAGTAAACAGGACACACAGAACAGAGAAACAATACATGAACACAAACATGATGCACATAACAAGGAAACAAAGAAAGTAATACACACAAAAACAATTGCACCAAAGGTAAACAATCGGCAGTATAGAATATAGAGATAAATGCATTGACACGTAAAAAACACAGAAAAAAAAACAGCCACACACACAAACACTATAGAAAACACATGTATACAACATAACACAAAGTGAGACAGGAAAGAACAAACAATGCACAACGGACAAGTTACAAGTTACAACATACAATTAACAAGTGACAGAGCATTGACAAAAAACGCAAACCCAGCCAAAAAGGGCCACACATAAAACCAAACACACAAACACAAACCCCGAACACACAGGAACCGGGGACAAACGCCACACACACACACACGTAACCACCCACCCCACAACCACACACCCACACACGTAACCACCCACCCCACAACCACACACACACACAGACACACGCAACCACCCACCCCACAACTACACACACAGACACAGACAAACACCGCAACACATAGGACCCAGGAGTACCCGGAACAAAGTCATCAAGAAAAATACCCAACGTGTTTCTCAGGGTACATCTCCGGCGGATACTTCTTAACATTCGCCTCCCAAATTGCTCACCGCTGCTTAGTAGGTAAGTCATCCCCATCATGCTCCGAGCGGAACATAAACGACGGAATCAGACGATCAGAGGCGAGGCAGCTGCCCCCGAGCAGAGGACAAAGAAGACGACGGGCGAGACTGAAGATGCGGTATCACCGCTGCCGACGAAGCAGGAGACACTGACGAAGAGGGCGGAGACTGGAGAGGCGGCAAGACCACCGCCGACGGGTCAGGGGGCGTGGGCACGAACCCCACCGGGCAAGCCGCCTTCTTCAGGACCACCACGAGTCCACCACGCTGACCAACACCCCCAGCAGGGGGAACCACCCCCCATGAAGAACTGACACCAACAGACGCGGGTGAGGCACCCGAAGCGTGACCGAAGGGCACCACACCGGCCCCCACCTCGACAACAGACGCCATACCAGGGTCCATACCACCCTCCGCAACCACATCAGCACCCAGTACACCAACCTTGCACTTCACAGAGGAATAGCTTACAGAAGTATCAACATCATACTCCTCAACCGCACAATCCCAATTGATTGTGCAATGTGATTTTTGCAGTCGATTAAGGCAGCGTCTGGGATTCTCTTATATGCAGGTTCGAATCCTCGTCACGGCCCATGTGGATTGGTTCATTTGATACATCACGCTATTGTGATTTCTGTGTGTAAAGAAAAGGAAACGTTTACACGTTTCGTTAGAACGCAGGCAGCCAGGCAATCGTCAAATGCTCGAGCCACTTTTTGTTGGTTCATATCTCCCACAAGGATGAAGTGTTGATATTGGTTTTGATACAGCAGTGCATCCAAAATGTGTATCCATTACGGGGGATTGCTTGAGAGAATCAACTCGAGGGGTCATTAACCGTAGTAGAAAGATTGATTCGTTCAAAACCTTCCTCTTCTTCTTATTATTATTATTATTAATTATTATTATTATTATTATTATTATTATTATTATTATTATTATTATTATTATTATTATTATTTATGTAATACTTTTCACCTTTCATTTCATAGGATTATACAAAATTTACTAACAAAGATAAGATTACATATATTTGGTAAAAGTACATATATATTGCGTACTGTCTAAATCATATGTAAAAGCTTTAAAGCCTCAAATCTTCATAACACCTTCATATATAACATTTTTGCTAAATATTTGCATTGCAGAAGAATAAAAACAAATTAAAAGAAATAGCCAAAAATATTGAATTAGATGTCATGTCTGTTGGTCCTCAGCTTTTTTTTTTTCCGCAGGGATATTCCTGCGCGGGCCCTAAGCCTCTGGCTGGCCCACTAAGTGTTGCTTGTTTCTGTTTTACTTGGGCGGAGTATGAGTATTTATGACTCGTATGGTCGCTTCAGTAAGATTTTGCCATATGTGTTTAACAACTTCTTCTGCTCTGTTGAATCTAAGTTGAAACTCAGCTGATAAGGTTCGGCCGAGTAGGTAGTGGACCAGGTCCCCAGCTGGTGCGGGTAGTTGACCAGATCCCCAGCTGGTGCGGGTAGTTGACCAGATCCCCAGCTGGTGCGGGTAGTGGTAGTGGGCGAGAATCCCAGCATGTCAAAATCTAACCGTGGTACGGGCGTGTACCAAACCATATTCTGGGTCTTCGCGTATTTCCTGGAGTTCTGAATAGCACTCCCTGTTGAAGAGGTCAAATATATATACTTTTAGTTCATAACATCTCACACTCAATTCCTGATGTAAGTAATTTGTAAATAATGTGTCTGTAAGATCATGTGTATATTTTTGATGTCAATATATAAACGTTAATGAAATTTTAAGTCCTTAACAGAGATTGCCTTACCGTATGAGATTGCTTGGCGTTCCAGCCCCCGGCGGCATATGCGAATTGGCTTGCCTCTCTGGTCACCCTTCCTGCAGGGAGCTTCCGGCCGTCACCTTCTGTAACCAACGATATGGCCTCGTTACAGCCGTCCTTAATGACAGTCAAACCACTCGTTATTAGGCAAGTTTACCGGTGATTAGAGCCGGCAAGGTTCATAATTATACTGCATGTCAATGTACAGGTAACTCGTGCCAAAATATAGATTGATCTTATCCTGCTAAAAATTCTCCATCTTGTTTAAACTGATGTTCTAAAGTCACAGATAATTGAACCCAAAAACATTAGTTATATTAGCACAGGGGATCTTAAAGTGGGGTACGAGTACCCTGGAGCTCTGGCTGGTGTGTGTATGTTTCAAGTTTGCTCTAGTGTGAATATATTCCAAGGTTGCTCTAGTCACCTGAGTCTAGTGTGTATATGTTCCAAGATACGAACATATATATATATATATATATATATATATATATATATATATATATATATATATATATATATATATATATATATATATATATATATATACTTTAGTGCAAATTGGAACTCTAACCACTATATATATATAAATATATATATATATATATATATATATATATATATATATATATATATATATATATATATATATATATATATATATATATATAGTGGTTAGAGTTCCAATTTGCTATTGTGCACTGCCATCACATTGTTTGGTTAGGTACCCAATAACCCACTGCACAATATGTAGTAGAACCCTGTCTATGTAGAACAGATGAGAATGTACATATGCTGGTTAGCACTGTTAAAGATCTTTAGTCACCTCCTATCGTTGAGTGCTCAATAATCATGTCAATAGAGGGCAGAAGAAAACGTATATATTCTAGTTAGCATTGTATAAATAAAGAACCACGTCTAGGATGGAAAACAAAACACGCGCAACCTTTTAACATATAAACACGAGAAAACACACCAGGGGAAAGTGTACCCTCGTTAGAGAACTGTATAATAATTAGCAGGACACAACTACTTGATCAGTGTGACTACAGACCAGGATTGGATAGTGAGCTGACGAGGACGCTGCACCCCAGAGCCAACACCACCACCACACACCACACCACACATGACACCCTCATCCCTCCGGCTCGTCTCCCACACCTCGGACCGGCTGTGCTGGCAAGGGGTCAAGGCCAGATACTTCCTGTTCGTCAACCCTCGGTAAATTTTTTTCCCACCTGCAGTAGAGGACAGCAAATTGAAACATAATATTATGTTTTACTAAAAATATATTATGTTTAGAATAATAGCAACAGAAGGAGTAATTATTATTATTATTATTATTATTATTATTATTATTATTATTATTATTATTATTATTATTATCATTATTATTATTATTATTATTATTATATTAGATAGATAATACAAATTAACAAAATATACACTGAATGTCTTACCAAACTTCTCGGTGTATATTTGCTGGGAGTTTACTGTAGTTCTAGACTATATTCAGAACTAAAGTATACATGTTGGTTGGTCAATATAATCTACTGTGGCGGCCTTAATACCCCTCCTGCCATTGATAAGCCTTAAACCCGAAATTAGCCAATTGGTAAGTACTTAGAAATATTTCTTGTATAGAGACAAAAAACTATAGTACTATAGAGTGCTAGTCTGTGCCCGAGTCCTGCTCATCTGTAGCACTTGAGTCTAAGTAACACTTTCTTCGGTTTAAGGCCTTCAACAGTTCGTATTTGAGCTTACGGCTTACAACAGACCGCGCCCTACATCAGGCTGCGAGCAGCCGCGTCCAACAGCCTGGTTGATCAGTCCAGCAACCAGGAGGCCTGGTCGACGACCGGGCCGCGGGGACGCTAAGCCCCGGAAGCACCTCAAGGTAAGGTGTCCACAAGTTTAAAGTCAACAAGATACCCTACAGCCGTTTATGTTATCCAGAGGATTACAACAGTGCTTTCTTCAGGTTAAGGCCTGTAACAAAGTGCGCCCATATTACGGCCTTCAGCCGTTTAGGTCATAGAGTGCGGATACTGCAACAGGTTACGTCAGTGCTTACCTATGACTGCAGTCAACGGTAGAGTATACCTCAGTTATGAAGTACAACAATGCTTTCCTCGGTTGAAGCGGACCTCTTTTTTCCTTGGAATCTTGAGAGAGACTGGTGAGGTAAGGTGATGGCGGCTTATTTACGCAGCCACAACTGGTCGTGATAGTCCTGGAATGCCCGTCGCTTCGGCAGGCGGAGCTGTACGACATGTTGGATCCTGGGAAATACTCTGTCGATGTACGATGCTCTGCGATGATGATATTTGTTGATATGTTTGTTGCGAAGCATCGAATATCATTGCCAGGATTACAAACAACGTAGTCCCTGCTGGTAGAAAAAAAAACGGCTCTGACTGGTTGGCTAACTATATCAAAATAGGATTTTGTGTTTTGGGAAACAGGAAAAAAAAATGCTTTCTTGCAAATCAGCGACTGGACTGGTGAGCGATTTGTCAAGGTTCGAGAGTGGTCAGGGAAGTTTTGGTTAGGCGTCAGTCCTTAACTGTTCGCCTCTTTTCACTCAGCAGTAATTGGGTACCTGGTTGTTAACCGGTTGGCGGGTTGTGTTCCAGGAAACTAGTGGGGTAAGGCTTACCATGAGATATGGGAAGGGAAAGCTCTGAGCCTGTTAACAGGAGTCAGCAATCGTGTGTTTCTGTACCCTCCTGTGTAAACAAAATTAAAAAAATCTATGTAGACAACCTTTTATAAAAACAAACACAAACACAAACCCCGAACACACAGGAACCGGGGACAAACGCCACACACACACACACACACACACATACACACACACACAGACACACAGACACACACACACACACACACACACACACACACACACACACACACACACACACACACACACACACACACACACACACACGCAACCACCCACCCCACAACCACCCACCCCACAACGACACACACAGACAGACACAGACAAACACCGCAACACATAGGACCCAGGAGTACCCGGAACAACGTCATCAAGAAAAATACCCAACGTGTTTCTCAGGGTACATCTCCGGCGGATACTTCTTAACATTCGCCTCCCAAAATCATACTCCTCAACCGCACAATCCCAATTGATTGTGCAATGTGATTTTTGCAGTCGATTAAGGCAGCGTCTGGGATTCTCTTATATGCAGGTTCGAATCCTCGTCACGGCCCATGTGGATTGGTTCATTTGATACATCACGCTATTGTGATTTCTGTGTGTAAAGAAAAGGAAACGTTTACACGTTTTGTTAGAACGCAGGCAGCCAGGCAATCGTCAAATGCTCGAGCCACTTTTTGTTGGTTCATATCTCCCACAAGGATGAAGTGTTGATATTGGTTTTGATACAGCAGTGCATCCAAAATGTGTATCCATTACGGGGGATTGCTTGAGAGAATGAACTCGAGGGGTCATTAACCGTAGTAGAAAGATTGATTCGTTCAAAACCTCCCTCTTCTTCTTATTATTATTATTATTAATTATTATTATTATTATTATTATTATTATTTATGTAATACTTTTCACCTTTCATTTCATAGGATTATACAAAATTTACTAACAATGATAAGATTAAATATATTTGGTAAAAGTACATATATATTTCGTACTGTCTAAATCATATGTAAAAGCTTTAAAGCCTCAAAACTTCACACCTTCATATATAACATTTTTGCTAAATATTTGCTTTGCAGAAGAATAAAAACTGAAATTAAAAGAAATAGCCAAAAATATTGAATTAGATGACATGTCTGTTGGTCCTCAGCTGATAAGGGGGTTGGGGGGGGGGGGCGGCCAAGTAGGTAGTGCACCAGATCCCCAGCTGGTGCGGGTAGTGGACCAGGTCCCCAGCTGGTGCGGGTAGTGGTAGTGGGCGAGAATCCCGGCATGTCAAAATCTAACGGTGGTACTTGCGTGTACCAAACCATATTCTGGGTCTTCGCGTATTTCCTGGAGTTCTGAATAGCACTCCCTGTTGAAGAGGTCAAATATATATACTTTTAGTTCACAACATCTCGCACTCAATTCCTGATGTAAGTAATATGTAAGATCATGTGTATATTATTGATGTCACTACATAAACATTAATGGAATTTTAGGTCCTTAACAGAGACTGCCTTACCGAATGAGATTGCTTGGCGTTCCAGCCCCCGATGGCATATTCCGGGACGAAACGGTTTTCCTCTCTGGTCACCCTTCTTGCAGGGAGTTCCCGGCCGTCACCTTCTGTAACCAACGACATGGCCACGTTACAGCCGTCCTTAATGACAGTCAAACCACTCGTTATTAGGCAAGTTTACCGGTGATTAGAGCCGGCAAGGTTCATAATTATACTGCATGTCAATGTACTGGTAACTCTTGCCAAAATATAGATTGATCTTATCCTGCCAAAAAATCTCCATCTTGTTCACACTGATGTTGTTCTAAAGTCACAGATAATTGAACCCAAAAACATTAGTTATATTAGCACGGGGGATCTTAAAGTGGGGTACGGGTACCCTGGAGCTCGCGATGGTGTGTATATTCCAAAATTGCTCTAGTGTGAATATATTCCAAGGTTGCTCTAGTCACCTGAGTCTAGTGTGTATATGTTCCAAGATACGAACATATATATATATATATATATATATATATATATATATATATATATATATATATATATATATATATATATATATATATATATATATATATATATATATAATGGTTAGAGTTACAATTTGCTACTGTGCACTGCCATCACATTGTTTGGTTAGGTACCCAATAACCCACTGCACAATATGTAGTAGAACCCTGTCTATGTAGAACAGATGAGATTGTACATATACTGGTTAGCACTGTTAAAGATCTTTAGTCACCTCCTATCGTTGAGTGCTCAATAATCATGTCAATAAAGAGAAGAAGAAAATGTATATATTCTAGTTAGCATTGTATAAATAAAGCGGCCACGTCTAAGATGGAAAACAAAACACGCGCAACCTTTTAACATATAAACACGAGAAAACACACCAGGGGAAAGTGTACCCCCTTAGAGAACTGTATAATAATTAGC
Source organism: Procambarus clarkii (assembly GCF_040958095.1). Lineage (NCBI taxonomy): Eukaryota > Metazoa > Arthropoda > Malacostraca > Decapoda > Cambaridae > Procambarus > Procambarus clarkii. Next base: position 5,629,831 of record NC_091188.1, on the reverse strand, counting down.
TGGACAAAACTACTTGATCAGTGTGACTACAGACCAGGGTTGGGTAGTGAGCTGACGAGGACGCTGCACCACAGAGCCAACACCACCACCACACACCACACCACACATGACACCCTCATCCCTCCGGCTCGTCTCCCACACCTCGGACCGGCTGTGCTGGCAAGGGGTCAAGGCCAGATACTTCCTGTTCGTCAACCCTCGGTAAATGTTCTTCCCTCCTGCAGTAGAGGACAGCAAATTGAAACATAATATTATGTTTTACTAAAAATATATTATGTTTAGAATAATAGCAACAGATGGAATAAAAATAATAATAATAATTATTATTATTATGATTGCATTAGATAGATAATACAAATTAACAGAATATACACTGAATGTCTTACCAAACTTCTCGATGTATGTAGTCCTAGTCCTGTAGCAGGCAAACTGTAGTCCTAGACTATATTACTATGACTTAGAAATATTTCTTGTATAGAGACAAAAAAACTTTCAATAAAATATTTACTAACAAACATATTTTGTTAGAGATAATATAAGACCGTAAAACCTGGCTGTTACTGCAGGTGAAATTAAACTGAACACATGTCTTGAACGGAGAGAGGACGCGGCTGTCATTTCCTTGGACACAGTTCGAGCATTTCTTAGGCTTTGATACAAAGTCTTGATTTACAGGGATAAGCGACTTGGTGTTGATGGAAATGTTCTGTGATTCCTTGAAAACTGCTTAAGGAAGCGAACTTTACATATTTTCACTAACAGTCATTCCTTATGTGAACTCACCTTAGATTTAAGCGTCCAAAAGGAGAGGGCAAACACTGAGGTCTGATAGGAAAGAAATTACTGACTCCCAGCGACCTGAAAGTACTAGTATAAAAAGCTATGATTTGTTCAGATCTGAAACCTATATCTATGGGCAGCACAAAACGTCCACCAGGCTGTGCGACAGTGGTTGCAAGGATCAGTTTGGGCTACCGTTACCTGTCGCAGGTGGCTGCAGGTGACGGATCTCCCAGTCCTGAGCACTCCAGTTGCAAACTCTGTGAGCAGGACCTACGGCATGATCTCCCACACTACATCACCGAATGCCCAGTTATTAGACCTTTCAGACCAGTTGGCATGAGGTACCTGGAGCTTTGCAATTACTTTATTCACTCTCGTATTCTTGAAGATACGCTCATAGTGTATCCAAATTTTGTCAGTGCAGGCTACTAAACATATGCCCCTGTATGACTAACCATCCTGCGAGATGGGGACTTTTATTACCACTGCTACCTTACTCACTCATGTGTTGATGATATCCTCAAAATGCATCCGGAGTCTGCCAGTGCAAACTGCCTCTCACATGCCTCTGTATGACTAACCATCCTGTGTGATGGGGATTTTTAAGCATCATGTAGTTAGCTTTTTTGACACACTGTACTCCACTTCATATAGTCTAGGGTAGCTGCACTAATGCAGATGTACCTCATGTATTAATAAAAAAGTAACCTGATCATTGTTGTGCAACGTTTCCATAGCCAACAGTTGCTGACGAGTTTATAGGCGCTAGGCAGAGGACGTAGATCACATAAATGAAAATCTTCATATTATTTAATCCTGAGGACGAGAGCATATTGTTGAGGACCGAGAAACAATCGCGAGTTATTGCATAATCCTTCAGTCATTTATGACTACTAAGATAACAAGGAAGATTACCCTTAAACTCATGAACATCCAGCTGTATAGTACTATAGTGTACTAGTACTACAGAGTACTAGTCTGTGCCTGAGTTTTGCTCATCTGTAAGACTTGAGTTTAAGAAAGACTTTCTTCAGTTTAAGGCCTTCAACAGTTCCTATTTGAGCTTACGGCTTACAACAGACCGCGCCCTACATCAGGAGTCCACAAGTTTAAAGTCAACAAGATACCCTACAGCCATTTATGTTATCCAGAGGATTACAACAGTGCTTTCTTCAGGTTAGGGCCTGTAACAGAGTGTGCCCATTTTACAGCCGTTTAGGATACTGCGGATACTGCAACAGGTTACGTCAGTGCTTACCAATGACTACAGCCAACGGTAGAGTATACCTCAGTTATGAAGTACAACAATGCTTTCCTCGGTTGAAGCGGACCTCTTTTTTCCTTGGGATCCTGAGAGAGACTGATGAGGTACGGTGATGGAGGCTTATTTACGCAGCCACAACTGGTCGTGATAGTCCTGGAATGCCCGTCGCTTCCGCAGGCGGAGCTGTACGACATGTTGGATCTGGGGAAATACTCTGTTGGCTTTCATGTTGATGTACGATGCTCTGCGATGATGATATTTGTTGATATGTTTGTTGCGAAGCATCGAAAAATCATTGCCAGGATTACAAACAACGTAGTCCCTGCTGATAGAAAAAAAAACGGCTCTGACTGGTTGGCTAACTATATCAAAATAGGATTTTGTGTTTTGGGAAACGGGGGAAAAAAATGCTTTCTTGCAAATCAGCGACTGGACTGGTGAGCGATTTGTCAAGGTTCGAGAGTGGTCAGGGAAGTTTTGGTTAGGCGTCAGTCCTTAACTGTTCGCCTCTGTTCACTCAGCAGTAATTAGGTACCTGGTTGTTAACCGGTTGGCGGGTTGTGTTCCAGGAAACTAGTGGGGTAAGGCTTACCATGAGATATGGGAAGGGAAAACTCTGAGCCTGTTAACAGGAGTCAGCAATCGTGTGTTTCTGTACCCTCCTGTGTAAACAAAATAAAAAAAAAACTATAAGGACACCCTTTTAAAAATACACAAAGTAATGAAAATAAATAAAAAAATTAAACATAAAATAATATAGAAGAAAGTCTAAACGATGCCGTGCTCAAGCTGCTGGTAACGTAGGTGCTGTTCAAAGTGCGGTTCTAGAAGTGGGCTTTTAGAACAAACGGTGTAGAGAAGCTCCTCCTTCGTGCCACAGACAGTTGCAGTTTTAGTAAATGCCGCGACAGTCATGGGAATGAGGTTTTCTGAATTCCTGTAGGCCCACCGGTCTGATCAGCAGACCCTAACCACGTAGGGAGCCAGACCAACCTATACCATAGGCACACTGGGCACTACAGTAGACTCTCGTAGGCTTGAAAAGTTCCAAGCCACTCTTCTGTCAGCTTTACACGAACAAATTCGTAATTTGGAGGGATTTTCCGTCAGTTACTTTGATGCTTCGTCACCGACTTCTTTCTTAATCTCAGTTAACATTATTTGTATACTTAAGAAACGTGGATTACTCAGGCAAGTAATACAAGAGAAACGCTTCTTGATGACCCCACTTTAGCGCGTCTCAAGTGACGATGTTCTTCACTAGGCCAACAGGCAAGAAATAAGAAGCAGGTGATATGTTATTTTTTATTTCAAAGGCTGGGGTTTGAGGTCGGGTAGGGTTGATTTCAGGCAGGAACAAGGCTATATTTTTCTCAAGTGTTTCACATAAGAACCTGTCATTCAGGGGCAGGCTGGGTGTAGTTTGCACTATTGTGATAACTTTTTTTTTTTTTTAAGTTTACAGGCCAAGGAATGCTACATAAATATAGTAAAATAAATTACAATTAAACAAAGGGCACCGAAGTACCACTACAAAACAAAAACACAAAACAACAGCCAAAATACAAGTACCTAACAACAAACACAATACAAAATCCTTCACATATACATGTAATTACGGATATTAAAACAAAAACACAACAAAACAACAACTAGCATCAAACAAGCACAAAATATTGGGCACAAACAATGGACTTACACAATACATACAAGAAGAAAAACTAGGTGCTGAGGCATCAGCACAACTAAGGATAAAACTAGAACATTAGCACTACGGAACACAATAACAACTTGAAAACAGAAAACAACATACGAAAAACAGAATACACAAGGGGCACAAAAAAAAACAAAAAAATAAATAAATCTGGCTCAGAAGGAACCAGGTGCTCAAAGGGAAACTAGACCCCCACACACTACAAGGCATCTTGAGGTTATCTTGAGATGATTTCGGGGCTTAGCGTCCCGTGTCCTTGACCAGGGCTCCTCTTTGTAATACACCCTCAGGAAGCAGCTGTCTAACTCAAAGGTACCTATTTACTGCTCGGTAACAGGGGCATCAGAATGAAAGAAACTGTGCCCATTTGTTTCCGTCTCCACCGGGGATCGAACCCGGAACCTCAGGATTACGAATCGGAAGCTCTGTCCATTGAGCTGTCAGATCCCAAGTTCTGAGGTTTGATATACCCTCCATCCAGGAGGGTAAGGTCTGATATACCCTCAGCTGTCAGACCATAAGGATCCACATCCACTAGGCATGTGCTGTTAACATAATAACAGTGGAACAAACAAATACTTAAAGAAACACAGAATAAAAGGCACCAGAGTGCCAAAGCAAAACATAACTACATCACAGCAAAGCAAAGCAACAGAGTAACACAAACCAATAACCACACACAAATTATGCTAAACATCATATTTTTCCGGATATTTTAAACGAGGATATTTCAAAACGTGTAGACGATGAGTCACAATAACGTTGCTAAAGTAAGTTGACCAGACCACACACTAGAAGGTGAAGGGACGACGACGTTTCGGTCCGTCCTGGACCATTCTCAAGTCGATTGTCATCCCACAGAGCCCACTCCTCCGTAGACAGGGGAAAGCCATCACGCGAACTCCGCAGGCAATACATAAAGTGAGGCACATCCAACACAGGGCTCTCCTCCGTGGGGGGCGGCTGTACAGGGCGCGGCTGCGCAGAGGGCGGTGGCATCGGGGCCGAATACACAGGGGGTGGTAGCACAGGAGACGGCCAGACACAACGGACTGCATGACAGGTGACATGGGCACAGAGCCCACTCGTGTAGCGTCCTTCTTCAGCACAATGATCAGGTCACGGGCCACACCATCGTCCACAACCCCTAACGCCGGGGAACGGGAACACGGAGGCGCGGGCAAGGTCACTGAAGCAGGAATCGAAGTTCCCACATCAGCCCCCTGTTGACCACACCACACACTAGAAAGTGAAGGGACGTTTCGGTCTGTCATGGACCAATCTCAAGTCGATTGTGGACGGACCGAAACGTCGTCGTCCCTTCACTTTTTAGTGTGTGGTCTGGTCAACATATTTTAGCCACGTTATTGTGACTCCTCGTCTGCATCAGCCCACTCCCCCAGGACACGACCACCAAGCCACCAACCCGGCTACACCACTAGCAGGGCCTGGCCCCCAGTTGATGGAGGTAGTGGACCAGGTCCCCAGCTGGTGGGGGGGGGGAGGTAGTGGACCAGGCCCCCAGCTGGGGGGGGGGGGGTAGTGGACCAGGCCCCCAGCTGGTGGGAGTAGTGGACCAGGTCCCTAGCTGGTGGGGGTAGTGGCCCAGGTCCCCCAGTTGGTGGGTGGTAGTGGACCAGGCCCCCCCCCGTTGGTGGGGGTAGTGGACCAAGCCCCCAGCTAGTGGGGGTAGTGGACCAGGCCCCCAGCTGGTGGGGATAGTGGACCAAGCCCCCAGCTGGTGGGGATAGTGGTAGTGGGCGAGAATCACGGCATATCAAAATCTAGTAGTAGAACCAGCGTGTACCAAACCGTATAATGGGTCTTCGCGTATTTCCTGAAGTTCTGAATAGCACTCCCTGTTGAAGAGGTCAAATATATATACTTTTAGTTCATAACATCTCGCACTCAATTCCTAATGTATGCAATTTGTACGTAATGTGTCTGTAAGATCATGTGTACATTATTGATGTCAATACATAAACGTTAATGGAATTTTAAGTCCTTAACAGAGATTGCCTTACCGTATGAGCTTGCATGGCGTCCCAGCCCCCGGCGGCAGCTGCTGGTGGGGGGTATTGTGGGGGGCGGTAACGGTTTTCCTCTCTGGTCACCCTTCTTGCAGGGAGCTTCCGGCCGTCACCTTCTGTAACCAACGACATGGCCACGTTACAGTCGTCCTTAATGACAGTCAATCCACTCGTTATTAGGCAAGTTTACAGGTGATTTGAGCCGGCAAGGTTCATAATTATACTGCATGTCAATTTACAGGTAACTCGTGCCAAAATATAGGTTTATCTTATCTTGCCAAAAAATCTGCTTCTTGTCCAAACTGATGTTGTTCTAGAGTCACAGACAATTGGACCAAAAACATTAGTTATATTAGCACGGGGGATCTTAAAGTGGGGTACGGGTACCCTGGAGCTCTAGCTGGTGTATGTATGTTCCAAATTTGCTCTTGTGTGTATATGTTCCAAGGTACGAATGTATATATATATATATATATATATATATATATATATATATATATATATATATATATATATATATATATATATATATAGGGGGGTACCACCTCTGGTGAAATTATAGGGACCCACGGCCTCAAATAAGGGAACACAGAGCATTCAGAGAAAAACTTGCCTTTTAACTCTGAATACGTATGAGTGTTCGCTTCTCCTACCACCCCCTTTATATATATATATATATATATATATATATATATATATATATATATATATATATATATATATATATATATATATATATATATATATATATATATGTATATAATATATATAATATATTATGGTGGTAAGAGTTGCAATTTGTCATTGTGCAAGCACTCCCATCACATCGTTTGGTTAGGTACCCAATAACCCACTACACAATATGTAGTAGAACGCTGTAGATGTAAAACAGATGAGGGTGTACATATGCTGGTTAACACTTAAAGCTCTTCAATCGCCTCCTATCGTAGAGTGCTCGATAATGCTGTCTATAGAGGACAGAAGAAAATGTATATATTCTAGTAGCTAGCATTGTATAAATAAAGAACCACGTAAGAGGTGGAAAACATGCGCAACCTTTTAACATATAAACACGAGGAAACACACTAGGGGAAAGCTGTTAGAGAACTGTATAATAATTAACAAGACAAAACTACTTGATCAGTGTGACTACAGACCAGGGTTGGGTAGTGAGCTGACGAGGACGCTGCACCACAGAGCCAACACCACCACCACACACCACACCACACATGACAACCTCATCCCTCTGGCTCGTCTCCCACACCTCGGACCGGCTGTGCTGGCAAGGGGTCAAGGCCGGATACTTCCTGCTCGTCAGCCCTCCGTAAATGTTCTTCCCTCCTGCAGTAGAGGACAGCAAAATGAAATTCCTAATTTTATATTTTACACAAAATATATTATATCTAGATTAATAGCAAAAGAAGGAATAATAATAATAATAATAATAATAATAATAATAATAATAATAATTAATAATAATAATAATAATAATAATAGTGGAATAAGATAAACAATACAAATAAACACACGTATATATTCACTTATTGTCGTACCAAACTTCTCGGTGTATATACGCTGGGGATTTACTATAGTCCTGGGCTATACTATACTCAGGACTAAAGTATACTTGCTGTTTGTTCAATATAATCTACTGTGGCGGCCTTAGTACCCCTCCAACCATTGTTAGGTCTTAAGCCCAAAATTAATCAGTTGGTAAGTACTTAGAAATATATCTTGTACAGAGACAAAAAAACATTCAATAGAATATTTACTATTCAATTTTTTTTTAGAGGTAATAGAAGCCCATCACACCTGTTACTACAGGTGACTGAACAATTATCTTAAACGTTGACAGGCCTTAGGTGTCATTTCCATTGACACAGTTTGAACATTTCTTAGGCTTTGGCACAAACACTTGATTTACAGGCTAAGCGTCTTGGCGTTGATATAAATTTTCTGTTATTCCTTGAAAACTGCTTAAGGAAGCGAACTTTATATGTTTTCACTAACAGTCATTCCTCCTGTGAGCTTACTGTAGATTTAAGTGTCAAACAGGAGAGTGAGACCTGACCATTGCTGTGCAACAGTTACATCGCCAACATTACAAATGATTGCACATGAGTTTAAAGGCGCTAGGCAGAGGACGTAGATCACATTAATGAAAACCTCAAAATTATTTTCTCCTGAGGACAAGAGCAAGTTTTTGAGGACCCAGAAAAAATCGTGAGTTATTACAGCATCTTTGAATCATTCATCACCCCTAACATAACAAGCAAGATTACACTTAACCTCATGAACATCCAGCTATATAGTACTACAGTGTACTAATACTATTGTACTACTATTGTACTATAGAATGCTAGTCTCTGCCTGAGTTCTGCTCATCTGTACAGCGGTGCTTTCTTCAGTTTAAGGCCTACAGCAGTTCGTGTATGAGCTTATGGCTTGCAACAGACCGCCCCCCTAGTATGTGGCCTACATCAGGTGTCCATCAGTTTAAAGTCAACACGATACCCTACAGCCATATATGTTCTCCAGAGAATTACAACAGTGCTCTCTTCAGGTTAGGGCCTGTAATAGAGTGTGCCTGTTTTACAGCCTTCAGCCGTTTAGGTCATAGAGTGCGGATACTGCAACAGGTTTCGTCAGTGCTTACCTATGACTGCAGTCAACGGTAGGGTATACCTCAGTTATGAAGTACAACAATGCTTTCCTCGGTTGAAGCGGACCTCTTTTTTCCTTGGGATCTTGAGATAGACTGAAGAGGTAAGGAGATGGAGGCTTATTTTCGCAGCCACAACTAATATTCCGCAAGCGGCGCTGTACGACGTGATGATTGTGGGTAAATACCCTCTTGGCTTTCATATCCTTGTACGTTGCTCCGCGATAATGATATTTCTTGATATGTTTGTTACGAAGCATCGAATATCACTGCCAGGATTACAAGCAACGTAGTCCCCGCTGGCAAAGAAAAACGGTTGTGAATGGTTGGGAAACTATATCATAATTTTTGCCTTGGACAAAGATAAAAAAAAAAAACGCTCTCATGGAAATCAGCGTCTGGACTGGTGAGCGAATTGTCAAGGTTCGAGACTGGTCAGGGAAGTTTTGGCTAGGCGTCAGTCCTTAACTGGGTCCCTGTTTATTATTATTAATATTATTATTAATATTATTATTATTATTATTATTATTATTATTATTATTTTCTACCACAGACGTGGCCACACATTTACAATGCTAACCAGCATATATCCATTTTCTTCTGTCCTCCACGGACACGGTGAGAGATTTGTTGAACATATAGTTCAGGGATTTATTGAACAATCAAACACAGAAGGGGATTGTATAGTGCTTTTAAAATGCTAAGCTAACCTACATACGTAAATACATTGACACAGATTTACGTATGCCCTACATAAAGTGTTCAATGTGTCTTTTACATAGTGTCATTCATGTGCATTTACAATGTAACACGGGACGCGTATTGGCTCTACTTAGTCCTTTACCCGCCCGTAGTTATATATACTTAAACTTAATTCCAAGGGAATGAAGGGACGACGACGTTTCGGACCGTCTTGGACCATTCTCAAGTCGATTGTGGATCACACAATCGACACGAGAATGGTCCAGGACGGACCGAAACGTCGTCGTCCCTTTATTTTCTAGTGTGTGGATTGGACAACATACTTCAGCCACGTTATTGTGACTCATCGCCTGCACTTGTACAATACATGCTACATCGCACTGTAACTCTGAAATGAGAGCCTCGGCGTCTGAAAATTAGTTTTACAGGCTGCGAGAACTTAGTGACAAGAATAGATACATTTTTATTTTCATTTACAGACTGACATATTTTCAACGTCGCTTTTATCTCGCAATATTCGTAATGTACTGACAAAATTATCTTAATCATGCCTCCACAAGCTCCTAATTCCGCAATGACACTCATGTAGTCGTCTCATTTTGTTTCTGTTCTCTAAGATCAGATATTTTAGAGAACAGGGGAACACACCACGGGACAGGCTCCATACGTGGTACTCACGAGAGGAGAATATTAGGCAGCTCAATAATTTAATAGATAGAATTACAAATAACAACTTATTTCTCATAAATAAGCACTCTTGAACACCTCAACAAGAAATGATAAGGACGACAGAATCTTATCACGAACAATGCAAAACAGAGCGACAGAGCAGCCTAAAGCTGCTGTCACTCTATATATAAAAATATATGTCGTCAACGGAATTAGTAAGAACAGGGTACAAGAAATGACACATTATATCATACAATACGAAGTCGAGCACAATACATATATAGACAGAGATTAACACTAAGAATTACGAATGTCAAGTTAAGGGCGCACGAACACACTAGTCACAGATTCGAGGAAATCACTCAAGAAATAGACAACTGCTCTCAGAGTAACACAGAAACCTAGACATTCTGAGCTGTTTGCTTACTATTACTGGGAAGAAACTGCCGAGAGGATATATGTCACGGCCTTGGATATTTCTGGAGCATTTAAATTTTAAAATTTGTCCCGGGGAGCGAGTTTACTGAGCAGCGCCACTCATCCTGTGAGTGGACACACCGCCATAGCAGCATGTACAACACTCCCTAATAGGAAGAAAATCCGCTGGGTTGTTCATACTGTCACTTGTACCCAGACACAGCTGGGACTTGCTTAACTGTCTCGAGTGAACAGCTTCTCAAATAAGAAGATTAACATTTGCCATCCTTTAATATCGTACGTTATCTTGCGGGTGAAAAATGGGGGAATCTTTTAAGAACAGTATCTATATATGACAAATGGTATTTTCCTAACTCTAACAATGTGGGGTTTATAATTCTACACATATTTCTAATGTCTCTCGGATGTTCACATTCTCTTAGGTAGTGGTCATGGCGGTGTCCGTCACTCTCACCACAGATTCTACAACTCTGCTGCTCAACTGTTGTTTCTATTCCGAATCTCCATGGATATTTGTATCCATGACGGATTCTTGCTATCACTTGATTAGCCACAATGATTGGGATTGCCAGCTGCAATCATGTTGTACTAGCGTACAGATTCACTGATTTGTGCTTCTATCCTCCTTTCCTCAGTTACCTTTTCACGGTCATGTTGCCTGATAATATCTCTAATTTGTAGGAGAGTCTTGGGTATGAAGTATTCAATATTGTCTCCTTCAGCGCCTTCAGCAGCCAGCACATATGCTCGTTTATTTCCACATATTCCAACATGGGAGGGGATCCACAGAAACTTGACGACTTTCCCATGATTGATAAGTACTCTCATAGCTCTCTTGATTTCAGCGACTATCGCAACATTTTCAGCCCGATTTTTCCTTAGGCTTTGTAGTACTGCTTTTGAATCAGTGCAGATCACTGCATCGATAGTGGTTCGTTCAAGGAATATTAACACCATAACAATGACAGTTAGCTCTGCTTGCGTGGAAGAGGCATAGTTCTCAATACGTGCTTTATCTTAATTTCCACGTTGAAAGGTATTATTCCTAATTACAGTGTATGCTGCACCAGCCCTTGCCATTGAGACGGTTTGATGACCCATCAGTGTAGATTTGATCTAATTCATCTCCGGCCTGTTTATAAATTTCATCGAGATACTTGTGCTTCATTTCTTGTGGAAACATCATGTTGGACGTTTTCGCTGTCATCTCATTGATGATAATCCTGCATGGGTCATCCTTCCAGGGAGGTAACCTCTCTACAGGCATGAGCTCACGGGCTTGCTCAAACAGAGGAAGTTCTTCGAGGTAGCAGACTGATCTATGATGCCATTTTTTTGCTTCTCCTGTCTTCTCCTGTAAGTAACAAAGAACACTCAGCTTTTTCTTGGCAATATTATTGTAATGGGGATCTCTGGCTATCTTAGTTACAAGCTTCGCATTCAGCTCATTAACGGGAAAGAGATAACTCCTATCGTAGATTAGATGTTTAGGCAGGTTTTAGGATTCGAATAATGACTGTCATGGTTTCATTTGGAATGCTTTCAAGTTTTTTCATATCGCTTTGGGAGCATTTTATTTAGTTTGACATAAAAGACTGACGTGTGTAAGCGTAAGAGGTTCAAAGGTGAATAAAATCTTCTGCACATCACTAAAAATGTCTTTAGTAACTGAACTTTTCCAGTTCTCGGCAAGAATGAGTCCTCCCGCCGGCATACCACAGAGACCAGTGGCACCTAACTTGCCTCGACCAGTACGAGTGGCTGGTAGCTGAGTGAAATTACCCAAAGAAAAACACGCCACAGTTCAGAGCTGCCACATGCAGAATACGCGTCTTCAACTCATCCGGTGGTTAGCTATAAGCCAAACATAATTGATATCTGCTGGGTAGACATCCACAAACGTTCTAACTTATGGGACCTACAAGAACTTCTTTTCAGGGAACATAAGCTTAATATACTTGACCCACTGCCGTGCAGACAGGCACAGCAGTTGGCATCTCTTCTGTGCTGTGCATACCCAGAACAGGAGAAATGTGGCGGGTCATTGTATATACGACAAAGTTCACAGAAGGTTAACAACCCCCATTTATCTTCTGTACAAGTTCCTCTCTCCGTAACTAAATTACCAAACCGGAGGTGTTTTATGTGACAACCAAATATATGTTCCCTTTGAATGGACAGATCAATATCAACCCTCATGTCACCCCGAAATACGCAAAACTATTCAACACATTTTGACTGCTGATCGTTCTGTAGAGTCGCATAGGCTCTGCCAGTTTCCTTGATCCCAGAGCCATGTGGGTGATGCTGCAGTGTTAAAGCTGGTGTTCTGATGATCCAAAGACCCAGCTTAGCCCTGAGAACGACGTGTGATAAGGTGTTCTGCCAGACCAGTCAACACAAGGTCAACTGATGGACCTGATAATGTGAAAAGGAAACGTTTACACGTTTCGTTAGAACACAGACAGCCTGGGAATCGTCAAATGCTCTTGCCACTTTGTGTTGGTTCATATCTCCCACAAGGATGAAGTGTTGACATTGGTTTTGATACAGCAGTGCATCTAGAACATCAGTCAGACATAGTACTGGTTCACTTCCTTTCCATTAAGAGGGATAGCTTGAAGAGAATCAACTCGAGGGTCATTAACAGTAGTAGAAAGATCAGTTCATTGAAGACCTTTCTATTAGTATTATTATTATTGTTATTATTATTATTATTATTATTATTATTTGTATAATACTTTTCATCTTTCATTACGTAGGATTATACAACGTTTACTAACAATGATAAGATTTAATATATTTGGCAAAAGTACAAAAAAGGAGTATGTTGTGGACCAGGTCCCCAGAAGGTAAAGCTATTGGACGATAATCCCGGCAAATCAAAATCTAAACGTGGAACCGTCGTCTACCAAACCGTATTTTGGGTCTTGATTGTTTTCCTGGTCTTCTGAGTAGCACTCCCTGTTGAGGTCATATATATATTCTTTTAGTTCATAACATCTTGCACTCAATTACACTCACTTTCTCATCAATTTTTATATGTAAGTAATGTGTCTTTAAGATCATGAATGTATTATTGATGCCAATATATAAAACGTTAATGGAAGTTTATAAATTATTGATCATAATTACTTTCAATATTTACTGACAAAATTTAAATTAGAATTAATATTAATCACAGGAGTCTTTGGGAGAGAGAGAGAGTCTTACCGTATGAGATTGCGTGGCGTCACGGCCCCCAGCGACAATTAGGGATGCCTTTCTGGTCACCCTTACTGCAGGGCGTTCCCGGCCGCCAACTTCTGTAACCAGTCCACACAAGGTCATTGTGACCTTGTAACACGCGCATTGACATGCGCGTGTTACAGCCGTCCTTATTAACAGTCAAACCACACGTTATTGGGCATGTTTATCGGTGATAAACATCTACTACTGGATGGATGCCTACTACTACTACTATCGGTGATTAGAGCCGGCGAAGTTCATGCTTATACTGCATGTCAATGTACAGGTAACTCGTGCCAAAAAATTAATTGATCTTATCCTGCCCAAAAAAATCTACCTCTTGTCCAAACTGATGTTGTTCAAAAGTCACAGACAATTGGACCAAGAAACATTAGTTATATTAGCACGGGGGATCTTAAAGTGGGGTACGGGTACCCTGGAGCTCTGGCTGGTGTGTGTGTATGTTCCAAGCCTGCTCTAGTGTGTATATGTTCCAAGGTTGCTCTAATGTATATATATATATATATATATATATATATATATATATATATATATATATATATATATATATATATGTCGTACCTAGTAGCCAGAACGCACTTTTCTGCCTATTTTGCAAGGCCCGATTTGCTTAATAAGCCAAGTTTTCATGAATTAATTGTTTTTCGACTACCTAACCTACCTAACCTAACCTAACCTAACTTTTTCAGCTACCTAATCTAACCTAACCTATAAAGATAGGTTAGGTTAGGTTAGGTAGGGTTGGTTAGGTTCGGTCATATATCTACGTTAATTTTAACTCCAATAAAATAAAATTGACCTCATACATTATGAAATGGGTAGCTTTATCATTTCATAAGAAAAGAATTAGAGAAAATATAATAATAAAGGAAAACTTGGCTTATTAGGCAAATCGGGCCTTGAATAGTAGGCAGAGAAGTGCGTTCTGGCTACTAGGTACGACATATATATATATATATATATATATATATATATATATATATATATATATATATATATATATATATATATATATATATATATATATATATATATATATATATATATATATATATATATGGTGGTTAGAGTTGCAATTTGCTATTGCAAGCACTCCCATCACATTGTTTGGTTAAGTGCCCAATAACCCACTGCATTATATGTATTAGAACCCTGTCTATGTATAACAGATGAGATTGTACATATGCTGGTTAACACTGTTAAAGATCTTTTGTCACCTCCTATCGTTGAGTGCTCAATAATCATGTCTATAGAAGACAGAAGGAAATGTATATATTCTAGTTAGCATTGTATAAATAAAGAACCACGTATGAGGTGAAAACACGCGCAACCTTTTAACATATAAACACGAGGAAACACACCAGGGGAAAGTGTACCCCCGTCAGACAACTGTATAATAATTAGCAGGACAAAACTACTTGATCATTGTGACTACAGACCAGGGTTGGGTAGTGAGCTGACGAGGACGCTGCACCACAGAGCCAACACCACCACCACACATGACACCCTCATCCCTCCGGCTCGTCTCCCACACCTCGGACCGGCTGTGCTGGCAAGGGGTCAAGGCCGGATACTTCCTGCTCGTCAGCCCTCCGTAAATGTTCTTCCCACCTGCAGTAGAGGACAGCAAATTGAAATCCTAATATTATATTTTACTAAAAATATATTAGTCTAGAATAATAGCAAAAGAGGGAATAATAATAACAGTTGTATAAGAGAGACAATACAAATAAACTCACGTATAAATACACTGAATTTCTTAGCAAAGTTTTCAGTGTATATATGCTGGGAGTTTACTGTAGTCCTGGACAATTCTCAGAACTAAAGTATACTTGATGGTTGGTAAATATAATCTATTGTTGCGGTCTTAATTTCCCTCCTCATATTGATAGGCCTTAAGCCCAAAATTAATCAGTTGATAAGTACTTAGAATTATATCTTGTATAGAAACAAAAACCTTTCAATCGAATATTTACTAAACAATTTAGTTTTTTAGAGGTAATAGAAGCCTATCACACCCGTTCCTACATGAGAAAATAAACTGAATAATTATGTTAAACGTAGTGAGGACTAAAGTATAATTTCCTTTGACACAGTTCGAACATTTCTTAGGCTTTGCCACAAACACTTGATTTACAGGACTAAGCGACTTAAGTGTTGATAGAAATTTTCTGTGATTCCTTGAAAACTGCTTAAGGAAACGAACTTTACATGTATTCACTAACAGTCATTCCATCTGTGTGCTCACCGTAGATTTAGGTGTCCAACAGGAGAGTGAGACCTGACCATTGCAGTGCAACATTTACATCGCCAACATTGTAAATGAATGCACACGGCTTTACAGACGCTAGGCAGAGGACGTAGATCACATTAATGAAAACTTTCAAATTATTTTAGCCTGAGAACAAGAGCAAGTTTTTGAGGACCCAGAAAAAATCTCGAGTTATTTCAGCATCCCTGAGACATTCTTCACCAATAAGATAATAAGTAAGATTACCCTTAACCTCATGAACAACCAGCTATATAATACTGTAGTGTACTAATACTAGTGTACTATAGAATGCTAGTCTCTGCCTGAGTCCTGTTCTTCTGTACAGCGGT
Organism: Procambarus clarkii; assembly: GCF_040958095.1. NCBI lineage: Eukaryota > Metazoa > Arthropoda > Malacostraca > Decapoda > Cambaridae > Procambarus > Procambarus clarkii. Next base: position 5,613,719 of record NC_091188.1, on the reverse strand, counting down.
GCTTTCTTCAGTTTAAAGCCTACATCAGTTCGTATTAGAGCTTATGTCTTACAACAGACCGCCCCCTAGTATGTGGCCTACATCAGGTGTCCATGTGTTTAAAGTCAATACGATACCCTACAGCTATCTATGTTCTCCAGAGGATTACAACAGTCCTTTCTTCAGGTTAGGGCCTGTAATAGAGTGTGCATGTTTTACAGCCTTCAGCCGTTTAGGTCATAGAGTGCGGATACTGCAACAGGTTACGTCAGTGCTTACCTATGATTCGGGCCAACGGTAGAGTATACTTCACTTATGAAGTACAATAATGCTTTCCTCCGTTGAAGCCGACCTCCTTTTTCGCCGGGATCTTGGGAGATACTGATGAGGTAAGGTGATGGAGTCTTATTTACGCAGCCACAAATAATCGTCATATTCCTGGAATTCCCGGCCCTTCCGCAGGCGGCGCTGTATAAGGTGTTGGATCTGGGAAAATTCCCTGTTGGCTTCACTGTCGATGTACGATGCTCCGCGATGATGATATTTGTTGATATGTTTGTTACGAGGCATCGAATATCATTTTTTTATTATTTCAGTATTATTATTTCTACCATTGCTAGGATTACAAACAACGTAGTTCCTCCTGGCAACGAAAACGGCTGTGAATGCTTGGCTAACTAAATCATAATAGGATTTTGTGTTAGGGAAAAAAATTAAAAATAAACTCTTTCTTGGAAATCAGCGACTAGACTGGTGATCGACTTGTCAAAGTTCTTGACTGGCCAGTGAAGTTTTGACTGGGCATCAGTCCTTAACTCTTCACCTCTGTTCACCCAGCAGTAATTTGGTACCTGGTTGTTAACCCCATGGCAGGTCGTGTTCGAGGAAAACTAGCGGGTAAGGTTACCATGAGATATGGGAAGGGAAAGCTCTGAGCCAGTTAACAGGAGTCAGCAATCATGTGTTCCTATTCCCTCCCGTGTAAACAAAATAACAAAAAAAAATTATGGAGACACCCTTTTAAAAAATACACCAAGTAATGAGAATAAATAAATTAAAAAATAATAATATAGAAGAAAATCCAAACGATGCCATGCTCAAAGTGAGCACGGTAACGTTGGTGCTGTTCTAGAAGTGGGCTTTTACAACAAACGGTGTAGAGAAGCTCCTCCTTCGTTCCACAGACAGCTGCAGTTTTACTAAATGCCGCCATAGTCACGGGAAAGAGGTGTTCTGTCGTCCTATGGGCCCACCGGCCTGACCAGCTGACACTAACCACGTTGGGAGCCAGACCAGCCTATACCATAGGCATACTGGGCACTACAGTAGACTCTCGTAGGCTTGACAGGTTCCAATCCACTCTTCCGTCAGCTTTACAAGAACAAATTCGTAATTTGGGGGGCATCTCTTCTGTGCTGTGCATACCCAGAACAGGGGATATGTGGCGGGTCTTTGAATATTCGACAAAGTTCAAAGTTAACAACCCCCATTTACCTTATGTACAAGTTCCTCTCTCCATAACTAAAATACCAAACCGGAGGTGTTTTATGTGACAACAAAATATATGTTCCCTTTGAATGGACAGAGATATATCAACCCTCATGTCACCCCGAAATTCGTAAAATTATTCAACACATTTTGGCTGCTGATCGTTCTCTTAGAGAGTCGCACAGGTCTTGCCAGTTTCCTTGATCCCAGAGCCAAGTGGGCGATGCTGCAGTGTTAAAGCTGGTGTTCTGATGATCCAAAGACCCAGCTTAGCCCTGAGAACGACGTGTGATAAGGTGTTCTGTCAGAGACCAGTGAACACAAGGTCAACTGAGGGGGTCTTGATAATGTAAAAAGGAAACGTTTACACGTTTCGTTAGAACACAGACAGCCAGGGAATCGTCAAATGCTCTTGCCACTTTGTGTTGGTTCATATCTCCCACAAGGATGAAGTGTTGACATTGGTTTTGATACAGCAGTGCATCTAGAACATCAGTCAGACATAGTACTGGTTCACTTCCTTGCCATTAAGAGGGATAGCTTGAGAGAATCAACTCGAGAGTCATTAACAGTAGTAGAAAGATCAATTCATTTAAGACCTTTCTATTATTATAATTATTATTATTATTATTATTATTATTATTATTATTATTATTATTATTACAATTATTATTATTATTATTATTATAACATTTTTCCTCTTTCATTACGTAGGATTATAAAAAATTTACTAACAATGACAAACTTACATATATTTGGTAAAAGTACAAATATATTTCGTATTGTCTAAATGACATGTAAAAGTTTTACAGGCTCAAATCTTCGTAACACCTTCATACATAACATTTCTGCTAAATATTTGCATTGTAGAAGAATAAAAACTAAAAATAAAAACTGAAATTAAAAGAGATGGCCAAAAATATTGAAATAGATGTCATGTCTGTTGGTCCTCAGCTGACGGGGGGGGGGGGGGGGGGGAGGTTATGGTGTAGGTCGTGGACCAGGTCCCCGGCTGGTAGGGTTATTGGACGAGAATGACGGCATATCAAAATCTAACAGTGGAACCGGCGTTTTGCCTGTCGTCTTACAAATTACGGCAGAATTTGTCCGTTTGACCTTATGGCTGAAAATGGACGTAATTTGAAAATGAAAAAAAAAAATGAAAATAAATTTTGAATTTGAATTTTTCCAAAACAGTAAGTTAAGGGTCTTCTGGTTGGTTAGGTGGGCAGGAAATTTTCCTTAAGTTTCAAAACGTCATGAAAAATGTGAATTGAAAGTTTCCTCTCCTAACATTTCTGAGTAAGCCAGAGGACTCAAAGAGAAAACGGGACAGAACGTCACTTTCGTGAGCGGATTTCATTTAAAATTACGTCAATTATTGGCCATAGCGCGCAAACGAGCGAAAACCAACGTTATTTTTAAGAGATCGGGAGGCCACCAAACCGTATTTTGGGTCTTGATTGTTTTCCTGGTCTTCTGAGTAGCACTCCCTGTTGAGGAGGTCAAATATATATACTTTTAGTTCATAACATCTTGCACTCAATTACATTCACTTCCTGATCAATGTTTATAAGTAAGTAATGTGTCTGTAAGATCATAAATGTATTATTGATGTCAATAACGTTAATGGAAGTTTAATGTAAGTTTATAAATTTTTTATCATAATTATTTCTATTATTTAATGACGAAATTTAAAATAGAATTAATATCAACCACGGGAGACCTTGAGAGAAAGACTTTCTTACCGTATGAGATTGCTTGGCATCCCAGCCTCCGGCGACATCTCTGAAACGTCTTGTCTTTCTGGTCACCCTTCCTGCAGGGAGTTCCCGGCCACCACCTTCTGTAACCAACGACATGCGCGTGTTACAGCCGTCCTTAATGACAATCAAAACACTCGTTATTGGGCAAGTTTACCGGTGATTAGAGCCGGCAAGGTTCATGCTTATACTGCATGTCAATTTACAAGTAACTCGTGCCAAAGAATTAATTGATATTATCATGCCCCCCCCCCTCCCCCCCAAAAAAAAATCTACCTCTTGTCCAAACTGATGTTGTTCTAAAGTCACAGACAATTGGACTAAAACACATTTGTTATATTAGCACGGGGGATCTTAAAGTGGGGTACGGGTACCCTGGAGCTCTGACTGGTGTGTGTGTATGTTCCATGCCTGCTCTAGTGTGTATATGTTCCAAGGTTGCTCTAGTGTGTATATGTTCCAAGGTTTCTCTAGTGTGTATATGTTCCAAGGTTACTCTAGTGTGTATATATATATATTCCGAGATGAGACGAATATATATATATATATATATATATATATATATATATATATATATATATATATATATATGTATATATATATATATATATATATATATATATATATATATATATATATATATATATATATATATATATATATACATAAAGGCCACGTCTTGGGTGTAAAACAAAACACATGCAACCTCCCCGTGGCGCAGTGGTAAGACACTCGCTTGGCGTTTCTCGAGCGCTATGGCTTGGGTTCGAATCCTGGCCGAGAAGGATTGACCGGGCGCCAATCCTTAACTGTAGCCTCTGTTCACCCAGCAGTGAATGGGTACCAGGTTGTTAAACGATTCGGCGGGGGTTGTATTCCAGGGAAATTAGGATTAAGGACCTGCCCGAAACGCCATGCGTGCTTGTGGCTATACAAAAATGTAAAACTCTTGTATATAAATATAAACACGAGGAAACACACCTGGGAAAAGTGTACCCCCGTCAGAGAACTGTATAATAATTAGCAGGACAAAACTACTTGATCAGTGTGACTACAGACCAGGATTGGGTAGTGAGCTGACGATGACGCTGCACCACAGAGCCAACACCACCACCACACACCACACCACACATGACACCCTCATCCCTCCGGCTCGTCTCCCACACCTCGGACCGGCTGTGCTGGCAAGAGGTCAAGGCCGGATACGGTCTGCTCGTCAGCCCTCGGTAAATGTTCTTCCCTCCTGCAGTAGAGGACAGCAAATTAAAACTCCTAATATTGTATTTTACTAAAAAATATATTGTCTAGAATAATAGTAAAAGAAGGAATAATAATAATAATAATAATAATAATAATAATAATAATAATAATAATAATAATAATAATAATAATAATAATAATAATAATAATAGTAATAATAATAATAGTTGTATAAGATAGACAATACAAATAGTCACGTATATATACCCTGAATGTCTTACCAAGCTTCTCGGTGTATATATGCTGGGAGGTTAATGTAGTTCTAGACAATTCTCAGCACTAAAGTATATTTGCTGTTGGTCAATATAATCTACTGTGGCGGCCTCAATACCCCGTCTGCCGTTAATAGGCTTTAAGCCCAAAATTAATCAGTTGGTAAGTACTTAGAAATATATCTTGTATAGACAAAAAAAAATCTCTTAATAGAATATATACTAAACCTTTTTTTTTTAGATGTAATAGAAGCCAATTACACCTGTTACTACAGATGAAAATAAACTGAACAATTATCTTAAACGTAGAGAAGACTGAAGTGTCATTTCCAATGACACAGTTCGAACATTTCTTAGGCTTTGCCACAAACACTTGATTTACAGGCTAAGCGACTTGGTGTTGATGAAAATTTTCTGTGATTCCTTGAAAACTGCTTAAGGAAGCGAACTTGACATGTTTTCACTAACAGTCATTCCTCCTGTGAGCTCACCGTAGATTTAAGTGGGCAACAGGACAGTGTGACCTGACCATTGCTGTTCAACATTTACATCGCCAACATTGTAAATGAATGCACACGGCTTTACAGACGCTAGGCAGAGGACGTAGATCAGATTAATGAAAACCTTCAAATTATTTTAGCCCGAGAACAAGAGCAAGTTTTTGAGAGCCCAGAAAAAATCTCGAGTTATTTCAGCATCCCTGAGACATTCTTCACCACTAAGATAACAAGCAAGATTGCCCTTAACCTCATGCACATCCAGCTATGTAATACTATAGTGTACTAATACTATTGTACTACTAGTGCACTATAGAATGCTAGTCTCTGTCTGAATCTTGCTCTTCTGTACAGCGGTGCTTTCTTCAGTTTAAGGCCTACAGTAGTTCATATTTGAACTTATGGCTTACAACAGACCGCGCCCTAGTACATCAGATGTCCATCAGTGGACTTATGGCTTACAACAGACCGCCTCCTAGTATGTGGCCTACATCAGGTGTCCATCAGTTTAAAGTCAACACGATACCCTACAGCCATATATGTTCTCCAGAGAATTACAACAGTGCTCTCTTCAGGTTAGGGCCTGTAACAGAGTGTGCCTGTTTTACAGCCTTCAGCCGTTTAGGTCATAGAGTGCAGATTCTGCAAAAGGTTACGCCAGTGCTTACCTGTGTTTGCGGCGGACGGTAGAGTATACCTCACTTATGAATTACAATAATGCTTTCCTCCATTGAAGCCGACCTCCTTTTTCGCTGGGATCTTGAGAGAGACTGATGAGGTAAGGTGATGGAGTCTTATTTATGCAGCCACAACTGGTCGTAATAGTCCTGGAATGTCCGTCGCTTCCGTAGGCGGCACTGTATGACGTGTGGGATCTGGGGAAATACCCTGTTGGCCTCTCTGTGGATGTACGATGCACTGCGATGATGATATTTGTTGATATTTTTGTTACGAAGCATCGAATATCATCATTATTATTATTATTATTAATATTATTATTTTCGACCATTGCCAGGATTACAAACAACGTAGTTCCTCCTGGCAATGAAAACGGCTGTGAATGGTTGACTAACTATATCATAATAGGATTTTGTGTTAGGGAAAAAAGAAAAACTCTTTCTTGGAAATCAGCGACTGGACTGGTGACCGATTTGTCAAGGTTCGAGACGAGACATTATCAGGACCCCTCAGTTGACGAGGTCAACTGAGGGACCTGATAATGTGGGAACGAAACGTTTACACGTTTCGTTAGAACGAAGGCAGTCAGGGAAACGTCAAATGCTCGTGTCACTTTGTGTTGGTTCATATCTCCCACAAGGATGAAGTGTTGACATTGGTTTTGATACAGCAGTGCATCTAGAACATCAGTCAGACATAAAACTGGTTCACTTCCTTTCCATTAAGCGAGATAGCTTGAGAGAATCAACTCGACGGTCAGTTACCGTAGTAGAAAGATCTATTTGTTTAAGACCTTTCTATTATTATTATTTGTATAATACTTTTCATCTTTCATTACGTAGGATTATACAAAATATACTAACAATAATAAGGTTACATATATTTGGTAAAAGTACATATATATTTCATACTAACTACATGATATGTAAAAGTTTCAGAGCCTCAAAGCTTCGTAACACCATTGTGTATAATATTTCTGCTAAATGTTTGCAATGCAAGAGAATAAAAACTGAGATTAAAAGAAATTTAAACAATATTAAATTAGATTTTATGTCTGGAAGTGGTGGTTGGAACTCAGCTGGTGGAGGTAGTGGACCAGGTCCCCCAGCTGGTGGAGGTAGTGGACCAAGTCCCCAGCTGGTGGTAGTGGACCATGTCCCCATCTGGTGGTAGTGAACCAGGTTCCTAGGTGGTGGTAGTGGATCAGGTCCTCAGCTAGTGGGGGGTAGTGGTAATGGACGAGAATCCCGGCATATCAAAATCTAACCGTGGACCCGGCGTCTGCCAAACCATATTGTGGGTCTTCGTCTATTTCCTGGTCTTCTGAGTAGCGCTCCCTGTTGAAGAGGCCAAATATATATATATATATATATATATATATATATATATATATATATATATATATATATATATATATATATATATATATATATATATATATATATATATATTTAGTTCCTAACATCTCGTACTCATTTCCTGATGTAAGTAATGTGTCTGTAAGATCATGTGTATATTAATGATGCCAATATATAAACGTTAATGGAATTTTAAGTTCTTAACAGAGATTGTCTTACCGTATGAGGCCGCTTGGCGTTCTGGCCGCCGGCGACAGATATGTACACTAACTGCGCCTTTCTGGTCACCCTTCTTGCAGGGAGCTCCCCTCCGTCACCTTCTGTAACCAACGACATGCCCTCGTTACTGCCGTCCTTACTGACAATCAAAACACTCGTTATTGGAGAAGTTTACCGGTGATTAGAGCCGGCGAGGTTCATGCTTATACTGCATGTCAATGTACAGGTAACTCGTGCCAACAAATTAATTGATCTTATCCTGCCCCCCAAAAAAATCTGCCTCTTGTCCAAACTGATGTTGTTCTAGAGTCATAGACAATTGGACCAAAAAACATTAGTTATATTAGCACGGGGGATCTTAAAGTGGGGTACGGGTACCCTGGAACTCTGGCTGGTGTGTGTATGTTCCAAGTTTGTTCCAGTATGTATATGTTTCAAGGTTGCTCTAGTGTGGATATATTCCAAGATACGAATTTATATATATATATATATATATATATATATATATATATATATATATATATATATATGTATATATATATATATATATATATATATATATATATATATATATATATATATATATATATATATATATATATATATATATATATATATATATATATATACAACTTTAGAACACTTTCCCACCAGGAGACTCGAACCCTAGCCAGCACAGAAGCCTTCCAGCAACTGGCATAACAGGTACGCCTTAACCCTCTCCACCACCTGCTCAGACCCTTAAAAGAGATGGTAATTTCGGAGTATTTAAATAGACCAAAGCTCACCACCTCCCAAGAGCACTAGAGCAAGTGAGGGGTCATTTAGACGTTAATTTCATCAAGTCCCTGTTAATATGGGAAGACACAGTGTCTATGCTTAAGGCACAAAACCTTTGTGCCTTAAGCATAGACACTGTGTCTATGCTTAAGACATAGCACTGTGTCTATGCTTAAGACATAGCATTTATTACACCACATAAAACGGAGGAAAGGGTCCTGAAAGATATTGTTAATAGAAACGTTATCCCTACAGACAAAAATCAGAGGATACAACTGACGATTTACTATAAAACCAGAAAAACGGCCAGCCTACTCATGAGAAACTCTCCAGACACAAAACAGAACGCTTTAAAAGAGACTAACGTCGTCTATGCCTTCAAATGCCCACTTGGGGACTGTAAGCTCCAAAAAACCCAGTATATAGGCAAGACAACAACATCTCTTTCTGGGCGTTTAACGATGCATAAGCAACAGGGCTCCATTAAGGAATATATAATCTCTTCCCATAACCAAACCATCGCCAGAGAAATCCTAGTAAACAACACAGAAATCATCGATAGATACAGCGATAGCAGGCGGCTTGACGTTTGCGAGGCACTACACATCAAGAAGTCAACACCAGCAATCAACAGCCAATTATTGCACAACTATATTCTACCCACCTCAAGACTCCACTCCAATATAGAAGCATCAAGAAATATGGACCAATAGGCTTTCTACAAACACTTCTATTCAATACCCATTGTTTCTGTTCTGTCTTGTGTTGATACTTTTAATACCCTATTAATATCCCATCTTGTTCTGTCTTGTGTTAATGCCACATCACCTTTCCCACCTCACTCAAATGTAGATATAAACTCAGAGATACGTAAGTTCTAATCAGTTGTGTATTTGTAAAGTCTTTGAAAATGTAATAAGTTTTACGAAACGCGCCCGTGTCGCGTCACACTAGAAATAAAAATGAATTTTGGAGAAGTGATTTTTGATTTACCTCCAACAGTGAAGCGTAATGTACGAAAGATTGAGAAAATTCGTGTTAGAATTATTAATCTTACTTTTTCGGTCATATTTAATAATATATATATATATATAAATATATATATATATATATATATATATATATATATATATATATATATATATATATATATATATATATATATATATATGGTGGTTAGAGGGTTAGAGTTGCAATTTGCCATTGTGCAAACACTGCCATCACATTGTTTGGTTAGGTACCCAATAACCCACTGCACAATATGTATTAGAACCCTGACTAAGTAGAACAGATGAGAATGTACATATGCTGGTTAGCACTGTTAAAGATCTTTAGTCACCTCCTATCGTTGAGTGCTCAATAATCATGTCAATAAAGAGAAGAAGAAAATGTATATATTCTAGTTAGCATTGTATAAATAGTCACGTCTAGGATGGAAAACAAAACACGCGCAACCTTTTAACATATAAACACGAGAAAACACACCAGGGAAAAGTGTACCCTCGTTAGAGAACTGTATAATAATTAGCAGGACAAAACTACTTAATCAGTGTGACTACAGACCAGGGTTGGGTAGTGAGCTGACGAGGACGCTGCACCACAGAGCCAACACCACCACCACACACCACACCACACATGACACTCTCATCCCTCCGGCTCGTCTCCCACACCTCGGACCGGCTGTGCTGGCAAGGGGTCAAAGCCGGATACTTCCTGCTCGTCAGCCCTCGGTAAATGTTCTTCCCTCCTGCAGTAGAGGACAGCAAATTGAAACATAATATTATGTTTTACTAAAAATATATTATGTTTAGAATAATAGCAACAGAAGGAATAATAATAATAATAATAATAATAATAATAATAATAATAATAATAATAATAATAATAATAATAATAATAAATATTGTTTAAAGTAGACAATACAAATTAACACGTATATACATTGAATGTCTTACCAAATTTTTCGGTGTATATACGCTGGGAGTTTACTCTAGTCCTGGACTATACTTAGGATGAAAGTATGCGTGCTGGTTGGTCAATATACTCTACTGTGGCGGCCTTAATACCCCTCCCGCCATTAATAGGCCTTAAGCCCAAAATTAATCAAGTGGTAAGCACTTAGAAATATTTCTTGTATAGAGACAAAAAAACTTTCAATAGAATATATAATAACAAACCTCTCTACGTCTTGAACGTAGAGAGGACTCAGGTGCAGGCGATGAGTCACAATAACGCGGCTGAAGAATGTTGACCAGACCACACACCAGAAGGTGAAGGGACGACGACGTTTCGGTCCGTCCTGGACCATTCTCAAGTCGATTGAGACTTGAGAATGGTCCAGGACGGACCGAAGCGTCGTAGTCCCTTCACCTTCTAGTGTGTGATCTGGTCAACAGGACTCAGGTGTCATTTTCTTGGACACAGTTCGAGCATTTCTTAGACTTTGACACAAAGGCTTGATTTACAGGCTAAGCGACATGGTGTTGAAGGAAATTTTCTGTGATTCCTTGAAAACTGCTTAAGGAAGGGAACTTTACAGGCTTTCACTAACAGTCATTCCTCCTGTGAGCTTACAGTAGATTCAAGTGCCCAACAGGAGAGTGAGACCTGACCATTGCTGTGCAACATTTACATAGCCAACATTGCAATTTATTGCACACAGCTTTACAGGCGCTAGACAGAGGACGTAGATCACTTTAAACCTCCAAATTATTTTAACCTGAGGACGAGAGCAAAATGTTGATGATCCAGACAAAATCGCGAGTTATTGTAGCATCCTTGAGTCATTCATGACCACTAAGATAACAAGCAAGATTACCCTTATCATCATCGTCCTGCTTATCTGTAAGACTTAAGTTTAAGTAGGATTTACTTCAGTGTAAGGCCTACAGCAGTTCGTATTTGAGCTTACAGCTTACAACAGACCGCACCCTACATCAGGTGTCCATCAGTTTAAAGTCAACAGGATACCCTACAGCTATCTATGTTCTCCAGAGGATTACAACAGTGCTTTCTTCAGGTTAGTGCCTGTAACAGAGTGCTCCTGTTTTACAGCCTTCAGCCGTTTAGGTCATAGAGTGCAGATTCTGCAACAGGTTACGTCAGTGCTTACCTATGACTGGGGCCAACAGTAGAGTATACCTCACTTATGAAGTACAATAATATTTTCCTCCATTCAAGCAGACCTCCTTTTTCCTTGGGATCCTGAGAGAAACTGATGAGGTAAGGTGATGGAGTCTTATTTACGCAGCCACAACTGGTCGTGATAGTCCTGGAATGTCCTTCCCTTCCGCAGGCGGCGCTGTACGACGTCTTAGATCTGGGGAAATACCCTGTTGGCTTCTCTGTCGATGTACGATGCTCCGCGATGATGATATTTGTTGATGTGTTTGTTACGAAGCATCGAATATCATTGCCAGGATTACAAACAACATAGTCCCTGCTGGCAAAGAAAACGGATCTGACTGGTTGGCTAACTATATCATAATAGGATTTTGTGTTCGGGGAGAAAATAAGAAAAAAAAAGTGCTTGCTTGCAAATCAGCGACTGGACTGGTGACCGGTTTGTCAAGGTTCGAGACTGGTCAGGGAAGTTTTGGCTAGCCGTCAGACCTTACCTATTCGCCTCTGTTCACTCAGCAGTAATTGGGTACCTGTTTTTATTATTATTATTTTCTACCACAGACGTGCCCACACATTTACAATGCTAACCAGCATATATACATTTTCTTCGTCCTCCATGGACAGGGTGAGAGATCTGTTAAACATATAGTTCAGGGATTTATTGAACAATCAACCGCAAAAGGTAGTTGTAGTGATTTAAAAATGATAATCTAACCTACAGACATAAATACATAGCTTGTTAACCTGTTGGCGGGTCGTGTTCAAGGAGAAACTAGTGGGTAAGTCTTACCATGAGATATGGGAAGGGAAAGCTTTGAGCCTGTTAACAGGAGTCAGCAATCATGTGTTCCTGTACCCTGATGTGTAAACAAACAAAAAATCTATGGAGACACCCTTTTAAAAATATATACTAAGTAATAAAAATAAATAATACAAAAGAAAGTCCAAACGATGCCGTGCTCAAGCTGCTGGTAACGTAGGTGCTGTTCAAAGTGCGGTTGTAGAAGTGGGCTTTTAGAACAAACGGTGTAGAGAAGCTCCTCCTTCGTGCCACAGACAGCTGCAGTTTTACTAAATGCCGCGACAGTCACGGGAAAGATGTGTTCTGTATTCCTGTAGGCCCACCGGCCTGACCAGCAGACCCTAACCACGTAGGGAGCCAGTCCAACCTATACCATAGGCACACTGGGCACTACAGTAGACTCTCGTAGGCTTGACAGGTTCCAATCCACTTTTCCGTCAGCTTTACACGAACAAATTCGTAATTTGGGGGGATTTTCCATCAATTACTATGACGCTTCGTCACCTTCGTCTTCTTTCCTAATCTCACGCAACATTATTTGTCCACTTAAGAAACGTGGATTGCTCAGGCAACTAATACAAGAGAAACGTTTCTTGATGACCCACTTTAGCGCGTCTCAAGTGAAGATGTTCTTCACTAGGCCAACAGGCAAGAAATAAGAAGCAGGTGATATGTTATTTTTTATTTCAAAGGCTGGGGTTTGAGGTCGGGTAGGGTTGATTTCAGGCAGGAACAAGGCTATATTTTTCTCAAGTGTTGCAAGCAAGAACCTGTCAGTCAGGGGCGAACAGCTAAGGACTGCAATAGTTGCACTATTGTGATAACTAGTGGTGATTTGTCCTCTGTAGGCTGGGATCTTAACGTCACGCTTCTCTGATGGCGTGACTGATGAAGATTAAGTCACCCAAAAGGTGGCACAGACATGAATAGACATGAATAATGAAGTGGAGGCTCCTTGGAGCCATTACCAGTACCAATAGCTGATGCTGGAGATGTGTGGATGGATGGGGTCCTTATGTGCGTATGGTCACAGTTTAACTAGGAGATGCTTCGTATGGGATAGCCTAATTGCTGTGAGGCCGGTGCAGGTGTAAGACATGTGTAGGGTGAGGTGTGTACATGTATTAAACGGGTACAGACTAAGGTCTTTAACAGGAAAAGTCTTGCTATCGATATTTTCCAAAACACTGGAATAAAACGAAATAAAATTAGTAAAGAGGGAACAACCTCTAGCTGTTAGACATATAATTGTGCTTCTCAAGAGGATTTTTAGGTCCATTATTACTTCCAGCAACATCACGACAGCTGGAACTAAGAAGATAGAGATCAGTCTTCTTTTTTTTAAGGCTGGCAACAATTAACAACCCTCCATGACTTTTCTAAGTCAAGTTTGCTAAATGGTGCCTTATTTTACACAATCAACTGTCTAAAAAGACGCTGGAAAATAATTATTTTTTTGAGTGAATGTGTTAAACACGACCTACCTTTAGTAGTCATGCTTTGAACTTTTTATTAAGCTTTAATTTTCAAGTTGTATTCAATTTTCTGATTATCAATAAAAACAATTTTTCGCAATATGAAAATAATGTTCAGTTTGAGATGCATGCATGTTGCTGAAATAGGGGTCACAAATTGAAAATCCCCTACATGGACAGCTATCACTTTAGTGAGACAAGTGATCTTACATTGTGTAAGTGCAGTAGCGAGACACTTGTCGAGGCTGCAAGGGAACCCTCCCATCATCCCTTCTTGAGGGAAAGTAAAAAAAAAAAGTCAGGGTCGTGTGTTTTTAAAGTTTCAAGTTAATTCGGTAAGATTTCCTTTACCAGGTCGTTATATGCTGAAGAGGAGGGCAAGAAGGCTGGTAGAACGATCTGATTGGCTGTGCATAACCCGAAGCCCCAAAGGCTGGCGGGAAGGTGGATTATTGCCACTGTGGATCACCGCGAGGAAGGCTAAAGAAATTTCGCATAGATTTTAGTAAATGCTTCACTTAGCTTGTCTCACCAATTATTTATATTGGTGATCATTCATATTGCACAACTGGTCGTCCCCTCTTTCGTCTTCTTGCTTTTTCCTGCTCTGATTTTTTCAGGTTTCGTATTTGTTACTGTTATCATTTATGCATTGTGTGTGATTTTTCGCACAAGTTGGAAAATGGAAATAGTTCTCTTTACTTGGATAGTCATTTGTCGTTCAGTGAATGAAGACACTAGTGTTTTGCCTCTCCTTAGAGGGACGACCAGATATGCATTGCCGAAGAATAAGTTGTGCTAAGCTCATGTTGCTCCAAGAAAGTAATTTGCATCTTTCTTAAATTCACAATCGACTTGAGAATGGTCCAGGACGGACCGAAACGTCGTCGTTCCTTCAATTTCTAGTGTGTGGTCTGGTCAACATACTTCAGCCACGTTATTGTGACTCATCGCCTGCATCTTTCTTAAACTTATACAATACATGCTACATCGCACTGTAACTCTGAAATGAGAGCCTCGACGTCTACAAATTAATTTTACAGGCTGCGGGAAATTAGTGACAAGAATTGGCACAATTTTATTATTTACAAATGGACATATTTTCAACGTCGCTTTTATCTCGCAATATTCGTAATGTACTGACAAAATTATATTTATCATGCCTCCACAAGCTCGGAATTCCGCAATGATACTCATGTAGTCGTCTCATTTTTCCCCGTTCTCTAAGATCAGACATCTTAGAGAACAGGGGAACACACCACGGGACAGGCGCCACACGTGGTACTCAACGAAGGAGGATATTAATAGACAGCTCAACAATTAAACAGATAGGATTACAATTAACAACATATTTCTCCATAAATAAGCACTCTTAAACACCTCAACAAGAAATGATAAGGACGACAGAATCTCATCACGGGCAATGCAAAACAGGGTGACAGAGCAGCTTAAAGCTGCTCTGTCACTCTATGCAAAAAAAATATATATGTCGTCAACGAAACTAGTAAAAACAGGGCACAAGAAATGTCACAGTATGTCATGCAATACAAAGACGAGCACAATACATATATAGACAGAGATTAACACCAGGAAATATGAATGTCAAGTTAAGGGCGCACGAACACACTAGTCACAGATTCGAGGAAATCACTCAAGAAATAGACAACTGGTCTCTGTGTAACACAACAACCTAAACACTCTCAGCTGTTTATTATTACTGAGGAAGAAACTCTTACACTGGAAGCTTGGTGTGGGGCTTAATGCCTTTCAACTTTTGGAGGGTTATTAAGGCCACCAAATACATATACACACACATATATATATATATATATATATATATATATATATATATATATATATATATATATATATATATATATATATATATAGATATATATATATATATATATATGTGTGTGTGTGTGTGTGTATATCACGAAAATAAACACGTGATTAAAAATGTGACAATGTCAGACCACGGAGGAAAAATGAAACAGGAATTTCCTTAAGTACTTTCGTATATTAATGCATCTTCAGAAGGAGATTCCTGTGATGACTGGAGATGACTCCTTCTGAAGATGTATTAATATACGAAAGTACTTAAGGAAATTCCTGTTTCATTTTTCCTCCGTGGTCTGACATTGTCATATATATATATATATATATATATATATATATATATATATATATATATATATATATATATATATATATATATATATATATATATATATATATATCCTAAGACATTCCAGCAACTTTCGATTGTCTTCTTTCAATGTATTCCAGACATTCCAGAGTCTCCTGAGACATTCCAGCAACTTTCCGGTCCTCACGCACCAACATAGACATCTTGCTAATCTCAGGGTCGCCTCACACATCGAACGTGCGCGACTCTTAAGACAAGAGGGAGACTTTATCCACCTGAGCCAATCCTGGATCGCCAATGAGAAGAACAGTCTATCGTATAGTTGGGTCACGAACCTTATCTCTGATAACGTGCCCAAGAGGACTCGGTCACGTGATCGTTAGACGAGAACGTTACGTGATACCACCGTAAGTTACGTGACTCTCACTGTCACTACAGTGAGCGTCTGTGACCATGATTATGTTGTCACATAGACTAACAAATAAAGTATCAATATACATATAAAGACCCCAAACGATGATCTATGAGATAATACTAATCTCAGATGACACATGACTCTCACGCTATTGAAGGAGGTATGGAGACTGACACTAAAGTATGTGAAAATGATCTCAGAGCCACAGGTGACGCGTAGCAGAGGGCGCTACAGGCCGCCGTACAAGACGCTGTCGATGAAGTCGATGTGATCTGCGACGCTGATGTAGAAACCAGGCAGCGCGGAGACGCCGTTGCCTCGACAGGAGATGCCGGATCCCACGATCCCCACCAGGAAGCGACGCCCCTGTGGATCATCCAGGAACAGCGGCCCGCCGGAGTCGCCCTATAGGGAGGAGGAGGAGGAGGAAGCAGAGTCAGCGCGTCGTGTTCAAGCTCAAGTGGCAGCACTTGAGTGATGGTGCTCACGCCATTCACAGAAACCATTGTATAGCAAAAATCATCAGTGATCACCCAGTCATATATTCACACATGAATAAATAAAAAAAATATAATTAATTCATAATAATATAAATTATTATGAATAAATATAAAATCTACATCATACTCACATAGATTGCGAGTATGCGTGTGTGAATAAGATATTTTATCATTATATAGTTATTAAAATTTAGACAGTTTTAGTAAATACTACCACATGCCAAACAATAGAAATATTGAATACCTGTTAATCTCTTAAGAATATAAATTGACTTTCAATTAAAGAAGAAATTTCAACAACGAGCTGTGAACAAAATGCCTCGATCATTACACCTACTGCAGTGTAATAAGAGCGTCTCACCTGACAGGTACTTCTCTCGGGGAAGGAGGCACACATGATGTCCTTGCCCTGCAGGAGCTCTGGGTACAGCAGCCGCAGCTGGGGCTCGAAGTCCTCCTTGATGTATCTGTACTGACACTCGCCCGTCTCCACCACCTTCAGCTCCACCTCCTGCAGGATGGGTGACTGGTGGGCTGCCGGGATCAACACGCGCATGGGTTAATGTGGGGGTACTTTTCCCTTCCGCATATAAATTGCAAACCAAATTATTTCTCTAAGTTGCTATTGAAAATCTTATGTTTTACTAGTAGATAAATTGCCAGTTGTGGCAGAAAATAGTTATCAGTTAGCGGGCAAAGACCTGTGTCAGTTACTCTCCAATATCTGTCAAAACATAAGCTTCTTTATCATTAACAAATACTAAAATATGTGGCATAAACAAATTGTCAATCATACATTACAGCTCATCTTCACCCATCACCAGAACCATATGTCACAAATAATAATGTATACTAAAAAGAAATAAAAGGAAGAGGCTTAATA
Source organism: Procambarus clarkii (assembly GCF_040958095.1). Lineage (NCBI taxonomy): Eukaryota > Metazoa > Arthropoda > Malacostraca > Decapoda > Cambaridae > Procambarus > Procambarus clarkii. The sequence goes on along the minus strand of NC_091188.1, from coordinate 5,596,138 downwards.
ATAATGTCTTAAGCTGAGATGTACATTTACAATAAGCTGTTCCAGGTACCGTCATCTTAGTGAGTCTCCTTGCTCGTAAAAAGCCTCAGAGTCACGCTCGGTACAACACGGAGTATGAGATGCATCATGTATCTCATCAACTAAATAATCATACTTTTTAAAGGTTTTATTATCATGATTTCAATTAACCGTAATCCTTTTTTTCTCAAAATGCTTTTAGTATCCGACTCTTTTCGGGTGAAGAACAAGAGCCAGATCATCACTGCAGACGATCATCATTCCACACGATCATCAATAATATCCATATTATTATGGCCGTCCCATTAGGGCCTCAGGATTAAATTAAAATACGAAAATCATGGGTTATTATGGCTACTTTCTACCTCAGTGTCCCCTCACAAACCGCATTTTCTGGAGTCAGTTTGCGGTGCTCAAAACAGAAAATGGTAATCATGTCATGGGAAGCTTCTACCAAAGCTTCGAGTTTACCCGAGAGCCACTAAAACCAATAGCCTCGACGAAGACAGGAAGCCAGCGGCTTGTCGAAGCCCCCCCCCTCCCGTTTGCCCAGATGATCTTTTCCAGCTGTGCTTTAAAACCCATCAGCGGTTTGGCATTAACGGCTTCGGCAGGTAGGCGGTTCCATGGGTTAATAACCCTGTGGGTGAAAAAGCCTCTCCTGTTTTCAGTCCTATATTGTGGCTTGTTGAAGTTGAATCCGTTGATCCTTCTTTAGGTTACCCCTGACCTTTTGAAGAAATTTTCCGGATCAACATCCTCCAATTTGTTCCTGATATGTGAGATGTCTTCCCTCTGGAATGATTTTTGTTGACCGGTGTTGCATTTTCTCCAGAGCGGCTATATTCTCTTGCAGAATATAATTTTGTCTCCATGCTTGCAAACAGTAATTCAAATGGGGGCGCACTAGAGATTTATACCTTTGAATCACTACCTTCTTTCCCTTAAAACGGAAGGTACGCTTGATTATTCCATGTGTTTAGTTAGCTTTTTTAATTGTTGTTCCTACCTGCTGTGTAACTTTCATTGAGTGGTGTGTTTTGATTCCAAGGTTCTTTTCCACATCCATCTGTTGTAATGTAATGTTATTAATTTGGTAGTTGTGGCGCTGGTTGTTGTGCCCCACGTGCAGGGTTGTGCATTTGTCAATATTAAAAAGCATTTTTAATATGGCAAATGCCATATTTCATCATTTGTGGAGTTCCTGCAGATCTCTTTGTAACGCTACAACATCATTATAACTTTCCACTGTGCCATAAATCTGTTTTTCATCTGCAAATTTCATGATTTGGTTTGTAATATTCTCATCTATGTCATTGATATATTTGACAAAAAGGGTTGGCCCCAAAATGGATCCCTGTGGTACCCCACATACCACATTTCTCTAATCAGATGCATTCCCAATTAGCATCACTCTTTGTTTTCTCTGTTTTAATCATGGTGTTATCCATTCTAGCATTCGTCCATTTATTCCACGTGCCTGTCATTCCCTTGCTAGTCTTTCATGAGGTACTTTGTCAAAGGCTTTAGGAAAATCCATGTATACTACGTCAAGTGGAAGTCCTGATTATGACTTGTTTGAATATCTTTGAATACTATATATTCAAATATCATCGCTCTAGGCAGAGCCCAGGAGCTGAAGTCGTATATATCCATTAAACTAATGTCACGCTGCGTTCTAATTAAGTACATGACGTCAGAAGAGAATGATGAGATGTGTCGGTGATTCTTGCGATGAGAATTGGCATAATGGCAATACTTTACAGACTTCGATTATTATGATACGACAGTATTTGTCAGTATCAATGCTACAAACCACCAATACAGTACACAGAGAAATCACAATACAGCTCAATATTCACATATGACACAGTTTAAAATATAATACGGACACTGTGTCTGTAGACTCATCTTCACCCCCTCCGCAAATACGTTTTTCTCGATTTGAATAGACACACAGACATACGGACACACACACACACAGATACATTGACACACGGACACACAGACACAAACACACAGACACAAAGACACACAGACATACGGACACACAGAGACACACAGATACCCAGACAGACACATAGAGAGAATTTCTGCTGCTTTATATATTAAAAATACAAATCCATTCTATAATAAGGCTTGTGAGAACCTTGACCCAGTTATCTGAGGCGATTTAGTTAAGGTGAACAAAGATTAAATGTGAAGATCCCATGGAAAGATATAATTCCTGGAGCTGGTTGATGGGCTTCCACTGTGATATAGTTACTTAACATGACTTTACTATGTATTCTATCTCTCACAAATATGTGGCGCTCGAGCGCCATACGTATTTCTTATTAATATTTCAGTATTTGTTTCCATTCTGTAATATTACACACAAATTTATGAAAAAGAGTGTTGTTGTTCCTTCATAACCTTCTGTCTGTTTACAATAACCTACCATAACTTAGTCTATAACAGCAGAGCAGGTAACGCCACAGGTGACCCGACATTTAGAACAGAATTCAATCCAAAGTTAAGAGAGGAGAAACTCACTATCATTAATAAGGCCGAAGCCGGCGCCGGTGACGAGCGTCATAGGCTCCGGACGTACCCTCGTCAGGCAGTAAGGGAAGACGAATTCGTTGAATGCGATCGTCTCGAATGTCTTCAGCAGCGCTATGTCGTTATATCGCACGCGGGTTTGGTCGCTGTGGACACGGGGGCATGGTTAGTCGGAATATAAACACGGAAGAGATAGAAAAATAGCATCTACGTGAGGAGCAGATGAGTCACAATAACGTGGCTGAAAATGGCATGACCAAACCATACGTCAGAAGTTGAAGCAGCGACGACAACATTTCGGTTCTTCCTGGACCATTATCCAGTCACACGACTTGATAACGGTCCAGGACGGTGCGAAACGCCGTCGTTTCTTCATATTCTGATATGTGGTTTGGTTATCATATCTACGCGAGGAGTTAAACCAAGAGCTGAAACCGGTTAGGTTATTCCCCGGCGTTTTCCTCCTCGGAATACGGTCTCCCCCAATGGCCTGGTACGTGTAAAGGGGCTCCAATCGACCCACCTTTCACTAAGTCCTCTCACTTGCGAGACGAGAGTGAGTTGCTGAGGCAAGAGAGGGCTGGGGCAAGAGAGAGCTGGGGCGAGAGAGGGCTGGGGCAAGAGAGAGCTGGGGCAAGAGAGAGCTGGGGCAAGAGAGGGCTGGGGCAAGAGAGGGCTGGGGCAAGAGAGAGGGCGTGGGAGACTCGCGATATGGATAAATGGGTTAGATAATGGAAGTTCTGAATATGGACACGTGTGTGTGTGTGTGTTATGGCTCGGTAGGCTGGGGTTTAGGACACGGCTGCATGGGTCGAGGTCATCGCAGCATCTGTTGATGACACGACACGATTGGGCGAGGACACGGCAGGATTGGGTGAGGACGCGCCAGGATTGGGTGAGGGCAAGGCAGGATTGCGTAAGAACACGGCAGGATTGGGTGAGGATACGTCAGGATTGGGTGAGGGCAAAGCAGGATTGCGTAAGAACACGGCAGGATTAGGTGAGGACACGCCAGGATTGGGTGAGGGCAAGGCAGGATTACGTAAGAACACGGCATGATCGGGTGAGAACACAGCAGGATCGGTTGCTGATGAATGGAACGGTGCCAATTTCTGAGGGAATTAAAAGTTGCAAATTGCTGTGGAATCACAGAGTTGCAAGTTCTACTCGTGATAGAGGGAGTAGCAAGGTGCTCTCAGGGTTACCACACTTGCATGTGTTATAGAGACATCCAGAGATCCTGCTGGACCAAAGTAGGACACACATTAATATCCTAATACACTAAAATACCCAATAATTTCCAATAGAACCCCCACGTGAAACTCTTTTTCCCCCCTGACGCAGTATTTTGATTTATTAAATGTAAATAATCGAGCAAAGAATAATATAATATTGACGTATTTACGAGCCGATTACATAGCGGCCTTGGAAGAATACAGTAAGAGAGTAAATTAAATACAAAATTAAATGTAACAAGAATGTTACAAATGTAAATTAAATGTACAAGAATGTAACAACTCTTGTATATATCTCAAAAAAAAAAAAAAAAAAAAATAGTAAAATGATTAATAACAAGAAGGAATTATATTGACCAGACCACACACACTAGAAGGTGAAGGGACGACGGCGTTTTGGTCCGTCCTGGACCATTCTCAGTCGACTTGAGAATGGTCCAGGACGGACCGAAACGTCGTCGTCCCTTCACCTTCTAGTGTGTGTGGTCTGGTCAACATAATGTAACCACGTTATTGTGACTCGTCGCCTGCAACAAGAAGGAACATCAGCCTCCTGCAGACTACCTACCTAAAGTTTGGATGGATGATGATCTCCTCAATCTCGTAGTCAACAGGAGCCGAATTCGCCTCTGAGTCTGAGTTAAAGTCCAGTTCCCCAAGGCGCACCGCGTTTAACCTGTGGAACTCAGATATAGACGAGGCCTGTAGATGTATAGATAGGAGGGAGGAGAGCCTGGGGCAAGGCTAGAGACATTATAGATTGTTGTGCTCAAAAGAATTTCTGTTTTCAATTCGTATTTTAAAAAGATTGAATTTAATACACATACCATTAATTATCCGATGAAAAGTGGCTTTATATCAAATATACAAAATAATTTTTTATACAAAGTATCTTGCCAATTTTTTTATGAGTAAATATATATATATATATATATATATATATATATATATATATATATATATATATATATTTATATTTATATATATATATATATATATATATATATATATATATATATATATATATATATATATATATATATATATATATATATATCCTTACTCGTTATCTGTATTAACTTGATTTCGTGTTAACCACACGTAGTGTGTCGTGTTGATTAACACGAAAGCGCTAAAGTAATTTCTGCTTAATTTTTCTTCGTGATTAATTATTTTTCACTTGTTGATTGGTCAATTAGCTATTGACGTAGCCTTAACAATCATCCAGAAGTATATATGGTGACCTGACCTGACCTGATCTAACCTAACCTGAAATGACCTGATTCGAACCCACTTTACCTGACCTAACCTAACTTAATCTGACCACACCTTACCTGACCTGACCTAACATGACCTGACGAATTTCTAGATAACTAATATTTTTACCAACTTCATACAGAGTGAAAGTGAAGTTTGAAGATGAGGTTGGTCTATACCATTTTCTTACGTTATTTAAAGTAGTTTTCGATAAGGAACTTTTGCGAACGTTTTCAGAATATCAATATGTCTTTATAGCCTTACTGTTGACAAACATATTCAAAATAATGCTAACAAAATCAAGAATATTGGTCAAACACGAAAGATTTCTCCAATAACCATTTTGGGAATCTTTAATTTAACAATGACTCACTAAAAAGTGCAGTTTGTAGTCTCGAACATTGAGTTTACAACTACTAACTTCAAACTGATTGGCTGATAATGGCGAAGGTAAGGCAATTGAAAAAATTGGCTTGGCCAGTACGATTGTGTAGCACTTGATGGAATATGAGATCGAACGCAGACCTGCAAGAAACGTGACATTTGTAGGTAGCCATTCTTCTTTACCTGTTCCTCCCTCGCGAGTGTCAGATTGAAAAATCCTGATCAAAGTTGTCATAATTTAAACTCCTCAAATATTCCTGAATATAATTTACTCACGGCACGACCTTGTATTGATCATCTCACGAAAAGACATGACAACCTCGTATTGGTTGGTGATCTCAGAGGACGACATTCACAATGCAAATGCAGCGACACCTTTCTCCCCGAGTGCGGACGTTATTGTACCACAAATTAACCATTTTAGGACCTATGAACGTCTAATTTCTTTCAGTGACCGACTTCGATGTCACTGGTTCCTTCAACATGATTCCTTTACAGGAAATATTTCTTCTCTTTAGCCTCTTCTCCTGTTCCCACCTCACCCATATTCCTGTGACTCCCAGTTCTCTACGTGACCAGACGCGGGACTTACGGGTTTTTTGGGTCGGTGGCGCAGTGGGCGGCCGTCAGGAGGAAGCGGTCAGAGATGGGCGTCGCTCCGCAGAAGGTGTCCGTCACGCTCACCATAGAGTTCTTGTCTGAAGGGAAAATGCGTCAGATCGTGAAATTAACATTACCAGCGATTCAGTTCGAGTCTTGCATTGAAAACTATTTTATTTCATTAATTACAAAAGAGAGATGAGGGCAGTACCTTCGTTTGTCTCAGTCGCTGCTTTATTTTTCAACTTTTCCTGAAATGGTGAAGGAAAAATGCTATTAGTGTTATGTTCAAAACATCGAGAATACAATGGTAATCTGACAAAAGGATAACCGGTGGGGGATAACCGGTGGGGAGGGGAGGGGGTGAAGGTGGCATGTAACTGGAATTTATGTGCACCACAAAATTAAATTTGTAATGTCTATCGAGGCCTAGTGAGCAAACTCAACATTTCTCTTCACTCAAACTTGACCATAAATACAGGTTTACAATTGCCTCTGATTTAATTATTTTTTGTGACTTCTTTTTTCTCAACACTTCTATATAACGAGTCATACCACTGACGTTAATTACCTAAAAATCTTCCACCTTAGACTATTACGCAAGATTATATTCAATTATCTCTTAAAAGCATTAGTTTGAATGACACATTAAGGTGTACTTAGGCTTGTTTTGGTACCTAGAGGCACCAAAAAAAAGGTGCCTTTATTTATGGAGCTTCGACAAGATGCAACCCCACAATAATTTTCTAACTCCAGAGTACCTATTTTTCTGTTTGATATCTTCTCGTGACACCTTACCTGTCTAACACCATACCGTGACAAATTTCTTAACTGACTAACACGGTGATGTGTCAAAAGAGGACATACTATTGAGCACAGATGGTATACGAACAAAGAGACACAGGTGGAAACTAATAAAAAATTAATAATTAGGAAAGGTCAAACATGTGAACAAATCTTTTAATTGTGGGAGAATTAAATAATTTTGAAAATAGACTGGGAAGCAAGTAAAAATTTTGCATGCAATATACAGGTGTTCTCGAGCGGTACTCCCTGACGGCACCGGCGGCAGCGCAACGGGAAGATAAAGCAATAATTTGTACATACAAGGTGAGCTCTTCGAAGAGCCTCTAACTGGTCTGGAAAGATGATCTGCCGGACACTTCTGCTTAGGCCGCTGCTTTTGCCGCTGCTTCTGCTGCTGCTGCTGCTTCTGCTGCTGCTGCTTCTGCTGCTGCTTCTGCTGCTGGTAGTTTTTACCTTTCGCCCACACTCTACAAAATACACCGTCAATACCATATAAAATATAGCGTAGGGTTACAAATCCAAATTTCACGTGACATAAACATTTCTCTACAAGGTGACGACTTATCAAAGATTGAATCTGAAGAAGAAGAAGGAGATCAACTTCGCCATGAGCCTCACCAAAATCGGGGCGGGTGATGGTCTGTCGTTCCTTCAAGAGTTTATGGAGGACAGCATTGTTATCCGTCATCCGATTACAAGCAGCACAGTAGGACTGTGCACGCTGGCCCTGAGCATGGCACGCCTTGCACACTACCCGCCAAGGGCAGTTGAGGCCTGTCTTCTGACACCCGGGATCTGCCATGGCAACATTGCAAATCATTATATATATATATATATATATAATCGTTAAGTAATTTAACAGAAAGTGATCAGTGATTCTAAAATGCAAATATGGCACTATACCGTGTAGGGGAAGCAGGGGACATATACCTTATAGAAAATATATATATATATATATATATATATATATATATATATATATATATATATATATATATATATATATATATATATATATATATATACATACACATATATATACACACCAGGGTATACCAATTCATCCTTGTGTACTAATACACGGAAATAAGGGAACGAAAGGGAACTATCAGGAGAAAGCGCCAAGCCATTAAGACTATATGGCACTTAGAAGGTATCAGGATAAGGATTACGAATATTACAGGAGGGGGTCGGGGGGGGGGGGAATGGTGGCCGCAACCCCTTGGTGGACGGTCGAGGGGATTGAACGCCGACCTGCATGAAGCGAGACCGTCTCTCTTCCGTCCGCCCCCTTCCCCCCCAAGTAGTTGGAAACACACCAGAAAAGAAGCTGAGCTTACTTGTGCAAACGCCACAGGTGGCTGGGCAGGCTTGGGTCATGGTTCGAGGCTCGCGCTCGCACCGGCCGGTGACGCCCCACGCCAAGCACTCGGACCTGGTGTCTCTGCAGCTTGCTGTGGAAGACGCACAGTTTTTTCCACCTTATTCGTAAGTGAGTACTTGTATTGTCTAACATGTCGACCACAACGTTCTCGGGTACATATATATGTGTGTGTGTACTCACCTCAGATCTGTCCTTGTCTGTGTGTTTTTCGGTCAGCCTTCCTGCTATTGTCTGTCTGTCTGTCTGTCTGTCTGTCTGTCTGTCTGTCTGTCTGTCTGTCTGTCTGTCTGTCTGTCTGTCTGTCTGTCTGTCTGTCTGTCTCTCTCTCTCTCTCTCTCTGTCTCTGTCTCTCTCTGTCTCTCTCTCTCTCTCTCTCTCTCTCTCTCTCTCTCTCTCTCTCTCTCTCTCTCTCTCTCTCTCTCTCTCTCTCTCTCTCTCTCTCTCTCTCTCTCTCTCTCTCTCTCTGTCTCTCTCTCTCTCTCTCTCTCTCTCTCTCTCTCTCTCTCTCTGTCTCTCTCTCTCTCTCTCTCTCTCTCTCTCTCTCTCTCTCTCTTTCTTTCTTACAATATCACTAATAAGACAATAAGAGTACATGTCAGATGTCTTTGTAATTAATGAAAAATACAAAGAATAAAATAGTTACCCGTTTCCTTGGAATCTGTTGGCGGGAATTGGATCGGCCTTCGATGGGAAGGGGCTGTAGGGGGGAAGAAGGGGCTGTGTTGATGCTAAGTATTTTATAGTGTTATGGTCAAAGTGTGAATTGCAGAAAATTTCTGATAAATTTGACCATCAGCCCATAGTGTTGTATATATTACAATCGGAAAAAAACAAATAAATGTTTTAACATTTTTGTTTTAAAAAAAATAGCCAGGCGTAGTCAATGCCAAACTCATCTTGGGTGCCAGTATATGACCATGGCAGGGTATTATTCCCTCTTCAGTTGTAGTGAACCTAATCCCACCATGTTGGGCATACACTCAATAAGAAGAGAGAGAGAGAGAGAGAGAGAGAGAGAGAGAGAGAGAGAGAGAGAGAGAGAGAGAGAGAGAGAGAGAGAGAGAGAGAGAGAGAGAGAGAGAGAGAGAGAGAGAGAGAGAGAGAGAGAGAGAGAGAGAGAGAGAGAGAGAGAGAGAGAGAGAGAGAGAGAGAGAGAGAGAGAGAGAGAGAGAGAGAGAGAGAGAGAGAGAGAGAGAGAGAGCTTACTCTCCTTGAACCCGCCCATGTCGGGCTTGTACAATCAGCATACACAGGCAGAACTTGTAATTATTTTCAGCGGATAAATGGAGTCGATGCAGATCCGCCTATGACAATGCACCCCCCCTTAACCCTCCAGTCATCCTGCAAAGTTGGATAAAAGCATCGTAATTTATATAATTTAATTTTCCATAAACCTGCATCTTTCTCTTACCGGTTTGAGAGTGTAATGGCGTGAAGCAGAAGAGCACCAAGAGCATCAAGGCCGCCCACACCTCACCACACGACGCCATTATCAATGTGGCTTTCCTTGAAGCAACTGTTGGGGTAAGCCACTGAACGCTGTCCTTCTGTTGGATCAAGCCAATGAACGCTGTCCTTCTCCTGTTGGATCAAGCCACTGAACGCTGCCCCTCTCCTGTTGGATCAAGCCACAGAACGCTGCCCCTCTCCTGTTGGATCAAGCCACAGAACGCTGCCCCTCTCCTGTTGGATCTGTGATACTGGATGTGTGTATCTGTAGGGAGAGAGATGGGTCTGTACTCCTCTAGTTATGCTTGCGGGAGTTGAGCTCTGGCTCTTTGGTCTCGCCTCTCAACTATCAATCAACTGGTGTACAGGTTCCTGAGCCTACTGGGGTCTATCATACCTACACTTGACACTATGCATGGAGTCAGCCTCCACCACATCACTGCCTAATGCATTCCATTTGTTGAAAGTAAGGGTGGTCAAGGCTACGGCTGCTGGGGGACGGAACACCTTGACATGTTGGGCTCTAATACCCGGGGAAAACCTGAGTTGGCCGCTCCTTGGGGCGCAGCTGTCTAGTGTGTTGCTGTTGTTTTGTTTTGTGGCTGTGTGTAGTGTTGTCTTCAGTGTTGCTGTTAGACTCTTGAACCTTGTTTAAGTGCACACCATCAGTTGCCCACACGACGTTAGTCACTGTACCCACACGACGTTAGTCACTGTACCCACACGACGTTAGCCATTATACCCACACAATGCTAGCCACTATACCCACACGACTCTAGCCACTGAACACACATGACTCTAGCCACTATACTCACACGAAACTAGCCACTGTACCCACACAACGTTAGTCACTATACCCACACAATGCTAGTCACTATACCCACACGACGCTAGTCACTGTACCCACACGACGTTAGCCATTATACCCACACAATGCTAGCCATTATACCCACACGACTCTAGCCACTGTACCCACACGACGCTAGTCACTGTACCCACACGGCTCTAGTCACTATACCCACATGATACTAGTCACTATACCCACACGACACTAGCCACTGTACCCACATGACTCTATTCACTGTACCCACACAACGTTAGTCACTATACCCACATGATACTAGTCACTATACCCACGCGACGCTAGTCACTGTACCCACACGGCTCTAGCCACTGTACCCACACGGCTCTAGTCACTGTACCCACACGGCTCTAGTAACTATACCCACACGACGCTAGTCACTGTACCCACACAACGCTAACCACTGTACCCACACAACGTTAGCCACTATACCCACACAACGTTAGCCACTATACCCACACAACACCAGCCACTGTACCCACACAACACCAGCCACTATACCCACACAACGTTACCCACTGTACCCACACAACCCTAGCCACTATACCCACACAACGCTAGCCACTGTACCCACACAACACCAGCCACTATACCCACACAACGTTAACCACTGTACCCACACAACGCTAGCCTCTGTACCCACACAACCCTAGCCACTATACCCACACAACGCTAGCCACTATACCCACACAACGCTAGCCACTGTACCCACACAACACCAGCCACTATACCCACACAACGCTAGCCACTGTACCCACACAACACCAGTCACTATATCCACACAACGTTAACCACTGTACCCACACAACGCTAGCCACTGTACCCACACAACGTTAACCACTATACCCACACAACGCTAGCCACTGTACCCACACAACACCAGCCACTATATCCACACAACGTTAACCACTATACCCACACAACGCTAGCCACTGTACCCACACAACGCTAGCCACTGTACCCACACAACGCTAGCCACTGTACCCACACAACGCTAGCCACTGTACCCACACAACGCTAGCCACTGTACCCACACAACGTTAACCACTGTACCCACACAACGCTAGCCACTGTACCCACACAACACCAGCCACTATACCCACACGACGCTATCCACTGTACTCACACAACGCTAGCCACTGTACCCACACAACGTTAACTACTCTACCCACACGACGCTAGCCACTGTACCCACACAACGCTAGCCACTGTACCCACACGACGCTAGCCACTGTACCCACACAACGCTAGCCACTGTACCCGCACAACGTTAACCACTGTACCCACAGAATGCTAGCCACTATACCCACACGACGCTAGCCACTGTACCCGCACAACGTTAACCACTGTACCCACACAACGCTAGCCACTATACCCACACAACGCTAGCCTCTGTACCCGCACAAGGTTAACCACTGTACCCACACAACATTAACCACTGTACCCACACAACGTTAACCACTGCACCCACACAACGCTGTTACACACCCACACACAACACCAGCCACTACACCCACACACAACACCAGCCACTACACCCACACACAACACCAGCCACTACACCCACACACAACACCAGCCACAACACCCACACACAACACCAGCCACTACACCCACACACAACACCAGCCACTACACCCACACACAACACCAGCCACTACACCCACACACAACACCAGCCACAACACCCACACACAACACCGGCCACTACACCCACACACAACACCAGCCACAACACCCACACACAACACCAACCACTACACCCACACACTACACCAGCGACCGCTTACCAGAAGCAGCGCAGGAACACCTTCCCACCTCCGCACTCCTCTGCTTCTCCTCACACACTGCCTCCCCTCCACAACTCCACCTTATACAACCTCTCATGTCTCCGCTAATTTCCCGGTCCGGCTTGGGTTTGTTATGGCGCCCAATATATATATATATATATATATATATATATATATATATATATATATATATATATATATATATATATATATATATATATATAATATATATATATATATATATATATATATATATATATATATATATATATATATATATATATATATATATATATATAGAGAGAGAGAGAGAGAGAGAGAGAGAGAGAGAGCAACCATTTGTTCGACCATTCCTTCAGCTCTTCAGCTTGTCTAGGTCTTCTTGAAGCCTCAAGCAGTCCTCCTCTGTCTTAATCCTTCTCATAACTTTGGCCTCGTCAGCAAACATTGAGAGAAATGAATCGATACCCTCCGGGAGATCATTTACATATATCAGAAACAAGATTGGACCGAGTACAGAGCCCTGTGGGACTCCACTGGTGACTTCACGCCAATCTGAGGTCTCGCCCCTCACCGTAACTCTCTGCTTCCTATTGCTTAGGTACTCCCTTATCCACTAGAGCACCTTACCAGCTACACATGCCTGTCTCTCCAGTTTATGTACCAGCCTCTTATGCGGTACTGTGTCAAAGGCTTTCCGACAATCCAAGAAAATGCAGTCCGCCCAGCCCTCTCTTTCTTGCTTAATCTTTGTCACCTGATCGTAGAATTCTATCAAGCCTGTAAGGCAAGATTTACCCTCCCTGAATCCATGTTGTCGATTTGTGACGAAGTTCCTTCTCTCCAGATGTGTTACTAGGTTTTTTCTCACGATCTTCTCCATGACCTTGCATGGTATACAAGTCAAAGACACTGGCCTGTAGTTCAGTGCCTCTTGCCTGTCGCCCTTTTTGTATATTGGGACCTACTATACACTATGGAGAGTGGCAAGCAAAGTGCCTCTGCACACTCTTTCAGTATCCATGGCGAGATCCCGTCTGGACCAACAGCCTTTCTAACATCCAGATCCAGCAGGTATCTCTTGACCTCCTCACTCGTAATTTCGAACCCTTCCAAGGCCGCCTGGTATACTTCCCTTTCTCCTAGCACAGTGACCTCACCTTGTTCTATTGTGAAGACCTCCTGGAACTTCTTGTTGAGTTCTTCACACACCTCTTTGTCATTCTCTGTATACCTGTCTTCGCCTGTTCTAAGTTTCCTTACCTGTTCTTTCACTGTTGTTTTCCTCCTGATGTGACTATGGAGTAGCTTTGGTTCGGTCTTGGCTTTGTTTGCTATATCATTTTCATAATTTTTTCTCTGCTTCTCTTCTCACCCTAACATACTCATTCCTGGTTCTCTGGTATCTCTCTTTGCTTTCTGGTGTTCTGTTATTCCCGAAGTTCCTCCACGCCCTTTTGTTCAGTCCCTTTGCTTCCATACATGCCCTATTATACAATGGATTCTTCTTTTGCTTCTCGGATTTTTCCCTTTGGGACGGGATGAGCTTGTTTACTGCCTCCTGACACTTTTGGGTGACATAGTCCATCATATCCTGTACAGACGTAGCTCTGAGGTCTGTGTGCCAAGGTATTTCCCTTAGGAAACGTGTCATCTCCTCATATTTCCCCTTTCGGTATGCCAGCCTTTTGTTTCCTAGTTCTTTTTCGGGGGGAGATAATTCCAAGCTCTACCAGGTGCTCAAAGTTTAATACACTGTGGTCACTCATTCCCAAGGGTGCTTCCATCTTAACTTCCCTTATATCCAACTCATTTAGGGTAAATATCAGATCGAGCATGGCTGGTTCATCTTCTCCTCTCATTCTTGTTGGTTCCTTGATGTGCTGGCTTAGAAAGTGTCTTGTTGCCACGTCTAGCAGCTTAGCTCTCCATGTTTCTGGTCCTCCATGCGGATCCCTGTTCTCCCAGTCTATTTTCCCGTGGTTGAAGTCTCTCATGATTAGTAGTACAGATCCGTTCCTGCTGGAATGTGTGTGTGTGTGTGTGTGTGTGTGTGTGTGTGTGTGTGTGTGTACTCACCTAATTGTACTCACCTAATTGTGCTTGCGGGGGTTGAGCTCTGGCTCTTTGGTCCCGCCTCTCAACCGTCAATCAACTGGTGTACAGATTCCTGAGCCTATTGGGCTCTATCATATCTACATTTGAAACTGTGTATGGAGTCAGCCTCCACCACATCACTTCCTAATGCATTCCATTTACTAACTACTCTGACACTGAAAAAGTTCTTTCTAACGTCTCTGTGGCTCATTTGGGTACTCAGCTTCCACCTGTGTCCCCTTGTTCGCGTCCCACCAGTGTTGAATAGTTCATCCTTGTTTACCCGGTCGATTCCCCTGAGGATTTTGTAGGTTGTGATCATGTCCCCCCTTACTCTTCTGTCTTCCAGTGTCGTGAGGTGCATTTCCCGCAGCCTTTCCTCATAACTCATGCCTCTTAGTTCTGGGACTAGTCTAGTAGCATACCTTTGGACTTTTTCCAGCTTCGTCTTGTGCTTGACAAGGTACGGGCTCCATGCTGGGGCCGCATACTCCAGGATTGGTCTTACATATGTGGTGTACAAGATTCTGAATGATTCCTTACACAGGTTCCTGAACGCCGTTCTGATGTTAGCCAGCCTCGCATATGCCGCAGACGTTATTCTCTTTATGTGGGCTTCAGGAGACAGGTTTGGTGTGATATCAACTCCTAGATCTTTCTCTCTGTCTGTTTCATTAAGTACTTCATCTCCTATTCTGTATCCTGTGCCTGGCCTCCTGTTTCCACTGCCTAGTTTCATTACTTTGCATTTACTCGGGTTGAACTTCAACAGCCATTTGTTGGACCATTCACTCAGTCTATCCAGGTCATCTTGTAGCCTCCTACTATCATCCTCTGTTTCAATCCTCCTCATAATTTTTGCATCGTCGGCAAACATTGAGAGGAACGAATCTATACCCTCTGGGAGATCATTTACATATACCAGAAACAGTATAGGTCCAAGGACTGACCCCTGCGGGACTCCACTTGTGACGTCTCGCCAATCTGAGGCCTCACCCCTCACACAGACTCGTTGTCTCCTGTTGCTTAGGTATTCCTCTATCCACCGGAGTACCTTCCCTCTCACTCCAGCCTGCATCTCCAACTTTCGCACTAGCCTCTTGTGTGGTACTGTATCAAAGGCTTTCTGACAATCCAAAAATATGCAGTCTGCCCACCCTTCTCTTTCTTGCCTTATTTTTGTTGCCTGGTCGTAGAATTCAAGTAACCCTGTGAGGCAGGACCTGCCATCCCTGAACCCATGTTGATGCTGTGTTACAAAGTTCCTTCGCTCCAGATGCTCCACTAGTTTTTTTCGCACAATCTTCTCCATCAGCTTGCATGGTATGCAGGTTAGGGACACTGGCCTGTAGTTCAGTGCCTCCTGTCTATCCCCTTTCTTGTATATCGGGACTACGTTAGCTGCTTTCCAAATATCTGGCAGTTCCCCTGTTGCCAGTGATTTGTTATACACTATGGAGAGTGGTAGGCTCAGTTCTCTTGCTCCTTCCTTTAGAACCCAAGGGGAGATTCCATCTGGGCCTATAGCCTTCGTCACGTCCAACTCTAGTAAACACTTCCTTACTTCCCCACTGGTAATCTCAAACTCTTCCAGTGGTTCCTGGTTAGCTATTCCCTCACTTACCTCTGGAATTTCTCCTTGTTCTAAGGTGAAGACCTCCTGGAATTTCTTATTCAATTCCTCACACACTTCCTTGTCATTTGTAGTGAATCCTTCCGCCCCTATCCTGAATCTCATAACCTGTTCCTTTACTGTTGTTTTTCTCCTAATGTGGCTATGCAACAATTTAGGCTGAGTCTTTGCCTTGCTTGCGATGTCATTTTCGTATTGTCTTTCAGCCTCTCTTCTCATCCTGACATATTCATTCCTGGCATTCTGGTATCTTTCTCTGCTCTCCAGTGTCCTGTTATTCCTATAGTTTCTCCATGCCCTTTTGCTTTGCTGCTTAGCTAGCCTACATCTTTGATTAAACCATGGGTTTCTCATCTTCATTTCTCTGTTTTCCTTTTGGACTGGGACAAACTTGTTTGCTGCGTCCTTGCACTTCTGCGTGATGTAATCCATCATATCTTGGGCCGTCTTTCCCCTGAGCTCTGTTTCCCATGCTATATCTGTTAGGAATTTTCTTATCCCCTCATAGTTTCCCTTTCGGTATGCTAACCTTTTGGTTTCGGTATCCCTCCTCGAGTTCAATAACCCTTCTTCAATCAAGTACTCAAACACCAGTACACTGTGGTCGCTCATTCCTACTGGGTCCTCAAAACCGATTTCTCTTATGTCGGAGTCGTTCAGAGTGAAGACTAGGTCGAGTCTTGCTGTGTGTGTGTGTGTGTGTGTGTGTGTGTGTGTGTGTGTGTGTGTGTGTGTGTGTGTGTGTGTGTGTGTGTGTGTGTTTTGATTACATATAAGGTACAAGGATGATTATCATAAGTTGTCGAGTTCCTCCAGCTCCTTAGATGACGGGCAGGAACCTAGAATGCAGTGTGAAATTTCCCCTCTGTATCGCCACGCTGAGGCGCTAGAAAAAGGCAGCTGGCAGCTCTAGGGTCTCTTGCTGTTTCAATTAGCCTAGAACCCAGTTCCTTCAAAAAACTGGTGGCATTCTTACCCCAGGCGCCGAGTGTCTCAGAAGCAATGGGAACAAAATTGTAGTGGTGATCCAGTTCTCTGTACTTTCGGGATTTGGCTGATTCCCTGTGAGTGGCAGCGCCACCCGGTTTTGCAACACTGAAGTCAATGTAGGTGTTAGCCAGGGTTAAAACACACGAATAGTCCAACACCAACTGCTTGCCATTCTTCCTGGGGTTCAATGTGATACCATCTGGGCGACCAATAAGAGCAGCAGAGTTACGGGGCGTTAGGTAATGGGTCTCTCTCTCAGCTTGGCATCCAGCTGTGGTGAGGCTCCTCTTGATGATGTCGTTAACTTCACTGTGCCTCGAGTGCCATCACCCTGTGCTTTGGCAGAGTAGGCCATGGTGGCCGTACCTGTCGGCCACCACCTCGCCGCAAATACACCTATATTTGGTGTGGGTTGGGGCAGCAAGGCGGAGGGCCACAGCATTTCTGAGGGCGTGTATTCACCAAGTTGTACTCAGCTAGTTGTGCTTGCGGGAGTTGAATTTTGGCTCTTAGGTCCCGTCTCTCATCCGTCAAACTACTGGTGTACAGATTCCTGTGCTTCTCGAGCTCCATCATATCTACATTTGAAACTGTGTATGGAGTCAGCCTCCACCACATCACTTCCTAGTGCATTCCATTTACTAACTACTCTGACACTGAAAAAGTTGTTTCTGACGTCTCTGTGACTCATTTGGCTACTCAACTTTCACCTGTGTCCCCTTGTGCGTGTACCACCTGTGTTAAATAATCCATCCTTGTTTACCCTGTTAAATCCCCTGAGAATTTTGAATGAGGTGATCATGTCTCCCAGAGCTATTATGTCTTCCAGCGAAATGAGGCGATTTTCACGCAGCCTTTCCTCGTAACTCATGCCTCTTAGGTTTGGGACTAGTCTAGTGGCATACCTCAACTTTTTCTAGTTTCGTTTTGTGCTTGACAAGGTACGGGCTCCATGCTGGGGCCGAATACTCCAGGATTGGCATTACTTACGTGGTATACAAGGGTCTGAATGATTCCTTACACAAGTTTCTGAAGGCAGTTCTGATGTTAGCCAGCATCGCATACGCCGCCGATGTTGTTCTTTTGATGTGGGCTTCAGGAGATCTGTTTGGCTTGATGTCAACTCCTAAATCTTTCTCTCTGTCCGTTTCGTGAAGGACTTCATCTCCCTTTCGGTATCCAGTGTCTGGCATCCTGTTTCCACCCCTGACTTGCCATATTTCTGGCAAGTCAGAAATATGCAGTCTGTCCAGCCCTCTGTTTCTTGTCTGATTCTTGTTGCCGTGTGGTGTGAGAAGTGTGCCAGCTGCCGACAGTGGGCAACTTTGCCCAATTGGGCGACATTGCCGAAAAATGGTTCATCCCTTTCTTATTATTTACCATTCTAAAAAAATATTGTGTCCCACCCATACAAGGGCGTCTCCTGTTACCAGCGTCACCAGCATGCAGGAGTTGGGTCAGCATACTCGGTCTATTGCCAGGGTAACATGTTTTGACTTATTCCTGTCGTCGCCGGCACGACCAGTTCGGTACAGTTTGGTTTGAGAACTATTTAAGACTCCCCGCAACTTGTGTTGCGTACGACCTGTGGTGGCCAGCAGGTTACGACCTGTGGTGGCCAGCAGGTTACACCTGTGGTGGCCAGCAGGGTACGACCCGTGTTTCAAGGTCGACCGGAATTTCAAGCCGCCTTTGACGAGTTCAAGAGGTGACTTTTTAGTGGTAACTTCAGTGGAGAGAGAGAGACTGTAGGACTCACCTGTGCTAGTTAGTGCCTCGGGCCCAGCCAAGCCTTCCAGGTGTTAGGGAATCCCCCCACCCCAGCGCTCTCTCATACGACATTCATAAGCAGTTCGGTCGTTTTCACAAAGTTTCGTCCGGCACCTACTTAATTCCACATATCCTCGTATCTCTATAACATAAGCGCCTCAATTCCTTCTGCGCCTGTCACTGAGGGACATAAAAGCCTCAGATACACTTTGTAAGAGCGCTGAGCGAGTGTTCAATACTGAGGCGTGTCAAAGGGGCCCCCACAGTCAAGCTCGTAATACTCATAATCTGTATTCTGTTGAGGGCCCCCGCGAGCTGAGAGTATTCCCCGGTGCGGTGCCTTGATGTCAGCCAGGGAGGAACAGTGAGAGGGGCCTTGACGTCAGTGTGTGTGCTGCCAGTGTGGACGGTGGGAGCTTGGAGCCGGCGTACTCGTCAATGTGTTCCGTGTGAGTAGTGGTTGATACCTGGTTGATGCTGTTTGAAGCGTTGGTAGCGGTAGTCTTGGTGGGGATTGGGAGTGTTTTTCCTACTTGTGTGAGAGAGGTGGGGGGGATGGGTTGAGCTGCGGCTCTTTAATCCCGCCTCTCAGAATTCAATTGTCAAGTGAATTTGGTCCTGAGCCTATTGGGCTCTCTGGTATCTATATTTGAAACTTCTATGGTGTCTGCCTCCTCCAAGTGGCCCTGACAGCTGAGTGAACCGCGCTCGGGATTCGTTGTACAAAGGTTCCGGGTTCGATCCCCGGTGGAGGCGGAGACAAATGGGCAAAATGTTTCTTTCACCCTGATGCCCATGTTACCTAGCAGTAAATAGGTGCCTGGGAGTTAGACAGCTGCTACGGGCTGCTTCCTGGGGGGGGGGGGGGTGTAACAAAAAGGAGGCCTGGTCGAGGACCGGGCCGCGGGGACGCTAAGCCCCGAAATTATCTCAACATAACATCAAGAAGCTTGTGTGGGTTCCGTCCCTGCTGACCAATCTGACTTTATCTACCCAATCAATTCCCATGGGAATTTTGTATGTGGTAATCATATCTCCCCTAACCCTTCTGTCTTCTAGCGACGTGAGGGTCAACTCGTATAGAACTCGTCCTTGTAACCTGTAGTTCTGGGACTAGTCTGGTGCTATACTTTTGAACCTTCTCCAACTTCGTCTTGTGTTTGACTACTTACGAACTTCACGCTGGAGCCGCATACTAAACGATTGGTCTCACCCATGGGACGTACAAGAATCTGAATGATTCCTTATACATACTTCTAAAGGCAGTTCTTATGTTGGCCAACCGAACATATGCTGCTGAAGATATCGTTTGATGTGGGCTCCAGGAGACAAGTTTGGCATCTTGAGGTTATCTTGAGATGATTTCGGGGTTTTTTTAGTGTCCCCGCGGCCCGGTCCTCGACCAGGCCTCCACCCCCAGGAAGCAGCCCGTGACAGCTGACTAACACCCAGGTACCTATTTTACTGCTAGGTAACAGGGGCATAGGGTGAAAGAAACTCTGCCCATTGTTTCTCGCCGGCGCCTGGGATCGAACACAGGACCACAGGATCACAAGTCCAGCGTGCTGTCTGCTCGGCCGACCGGCTCCCGCATGATATCGATCCCAGCTAAACTTTTTTCTCTACCATATTTCTGTGTACCAGTGTGTGTATTTGGGTCCTATTTGTGATCATTATTTTGCAGGGCGTTATTTCCTATTGTTCCTCTGAACCTTGAACACCACCCGCCAGTCGGTTTATAACCTGGTCCCCAGTTACTGTTGGGTAAAGAGGTTATCTTGAGGTTATCTTGAGATGATTTCGGGGCTGTAGTGTCCCCGCGGCCCGGTCCTCGACCAGGCCTCCACCCCCAGGAAGCAGCCCGTGACAGCTGACTAACACCCAAGTACTTATTTAACTGCAAGGTAACAGGGGGCATAGAGTCAAAGAAACGCTGCTCATTGTTTCTCGCCGGCGCCCGGGATCGAATCCGGGACCACAGGATCACAAGTCCAGTGTGCTGTCCGCTCGGCCCCCCTAATAGGGGTAACTATATGGATTAGTGTCCCCATCGACCCTCCCTACCCATGGTACTAACTGGGCCGACACCGCGGGCGAGACGGGGGTGTCACGACGCCACACGGAGCGGTATTATCTGGTCTCAGACTGGTTGAATTGGGTGAGGCAGTTCATAGCTGTTATATATCCTCTGGGCAGTCCGGATCACCGGCCATAAAATCTCCCAAGGCGATTGGGGGGGGGGGGGGGGTAGGGGCCTAGAAGACGAGGGGGGGGGGGAAAGGCGATGGATGGGGGTGGGGAGGTGGTGGGGGGTGGGGGGTGGAGAATGGTTCATCCTGTTCTTTTTATTTACCACTCCATGGAAAAAAAAAATCCCACCTAATAACAAGAAACGTATTAACCCAAGCAACCCACTTAACCTATCTAGTCCAGTTCATAGAAAAGGCAAATATTTGTGGAGCGTTGCTTATTTGATTGAATTTGTAGCGTTGGTTTCCCGTAACTTAAAAAAATAACGAGATTCATTAGTTGAGAGAACAGAGAACGTTGTTTACCTATATCCTTTTAATCCAGTTTCCATAACATAACCTAATCCCCGACAGCCTGCAGTAGAATATTAAAGTACCCGACAGCCTGCAGTAGAATATTAAAGTACCCGACAGCCTGCAGTAGAATATTAAAGTCCCCGACAGACTTCCATATTAAAACTAAATTCCCGTTAATTTGCCGTTGCAGAGCCAAATCTGCACCTGCTGTTTTTCAACTGTTACATTCCCGTGCGCTTGAGCTGTATAACCAAATCCCCGACGGCATACGTAAAGCCTGTTTGTCGCGAAGCCCAAATTTAATCATCAATATAGTCGTATCGCAGATGCATTTTCCTCTGGAATTTGCGTGGTAGACACACTCAGTGCTACCTGGGTTATACCTGGTGTGGGTTCCTGGAGTTCTATTCCCCAAGCCCACCGGGGACCGGGCTTGACTCGTGATAACTTAGTCCAACAGACTGGTGCTTGGAGCGGCCCACAGGCTTATATATCCACTACAATCTGGTTGGTCCGGCACCTCTTGCAAGAATGTGTTTAATTTTCTCTGGGACACTTCCAACTTTTGTACCAGCAATATTTCTAATTTTTTCCTGGGAAGATACTAAATAGCTGTGGACCGCTGATGTTCGTAGAGTGTTCACTGATTGTACCTTTGTTGTTGTTGTTTTAGATTCAGCTACTTAGAACAAAAGTTCTAAAGTAGCACGGGCTATGGTGAGCCCGTAATAATTGTACCTTTGGCCTCTACACTTTTCACCAGGTCTGTTCTGCACTTCCATATCTTTCGCTCCAGTATATTGTTATTTTACTGTGTAAACTTGGGACCTGGCTCTCCTGGATCTTCCATGTAGATAGCTCTTGTCTTCTGAATCACTGAGCGACCAGCCTTGTTCATGACTTGTTCTTTAGGTAAGAAAACACTTATGTTACGGTATGTAGATGTAGTTTGTGGGCAGTAATACTCTTGTGCGATGAGCGGCGCCTATTGTGTAGAGAATGACACTGATTCAGGATGTGGAACTGATAGTGTGGGAAGTAGCCCCAAGGCTAGAGATGGTCGGTGGCTGCAACTATCAGCGCTGCACCGAATTAGACGTCAGTCATTACTGCAAGTACCATCACTGGACACCGGAGAAAAAACTGCACTGCAACTCCGAGTTGTGGATAGAACAAGACCCTAATCACCCATGAAACGACTAGCAACAGAGGAAACTCGAGAGCAAACGCCTTTGTCTCTATCAAAATTGTATCTACCTAGATCATCACCATCACTCCAACTACTCTTACTGGACTGCATTAGATCAGAACCAAAACTTCAAGTATCAGAACTAAACGCAACTGAACCATGTCCAGTTCCGCAATTAGTATCTCTGGGCTGTAGTCGACCATAGATGTAGTTGCAAAAATTGGAATTTAATGTAACTAGACAACAACCACCAACGCAACTACCACTTATGTGCAGAAATACACCGTACCTTCTAATACAAATTGCCAGTAACATACAATATTAGACCAACACATCCATCCCCTTCAACTAGCAATACTGTGTGGAACCAGACCACATCCACCCCTTCAACTACCAATTATGGGTGGAATTAGACCAATAACAGTCATTCAACTACTAGTACTGGGTGGGAGTAGACAACAACCACTACATCTACAATTATTTGATCAAACAAGCCACAACCACGACTGCAACGATCTCTTAAAAAGTAATCAGAATAAATTAACTTCATTGATCTCTGCCAATAAATACCAAATAACGATGAAAAACCAAATTCCTCTTGTTTAGAGCTTTCACAGAAACCCTTATTAAATAGAAGATAAATATTGAAATCAGAACCTCATAATTAAATATTTATATCTATGATATTGTAAACATATCAGCTGGTTTGCATGTTAAAGACTCAACTGAACAGAGCTTTAATATACTTAAAGGATGTGGTATGTGTCCCTGGAATCACAGTAGAGAGCAAAAACACTATTTATTATGTCCAATTTTCAAGGTACTTTGTAATTTGTACGTTGAAAACGTACAATAGACGTACTCAACTAGTACGTCATAACGTATGACGTACTAGTTGAGAGGACAGGTTGATACCAGAACGCAAGGAATCGGGGTTGTGGAAGCTAAGAATAATGTTCAGACGACAGGAAGGATCATTTGGGCTTTGCCTGCGTCTTTTGATGCAAATAAACAGCAATAATTTCAAAGCCATGATCGCTGACGCTGCGGGAACCCTGAAGCTCATTTGAGGCCTCGCAGTGATATATAAAGGCCTTTCAAGTACGATGCTCATAACTGCATTTTGCAATTTGTAAATCCCTTCCAACACTGTGTCAAGATAAATAACAGGGTGAGACATGATTCAAATATGGATCTACTGGACCCTACAGAACGCGATACCAGTAGATTTCTGGTACGAGTCCCAGATCATTGACGATACCTTTCCACGACCGTTCTAAGCTGCTCTTATTAACAGAAAACCTGGTAACAACCAATCCACACAGTGGCCTCTCAGAACCAATGTATATAGTTGACATCCCAGGAGAGACCCGATAATAAATATAGTTATTTATCTGCTAATATTCCTTGGTTGCACACCGATCTAGATATGATCCCTCTTTCATTATGATTTTGTGCACTTCTGTGCACGTTAGGCATCTTTGGTTATATGCCTTTGGCCGAGCGAGGCCTAGTTACAGCTGCGTCATCCACTAAAATCCATCCATTCTGGTTAGATTACTATGCACGGCAAGCGACAGTCGATATCACTGGTAGACTCGAGAGACAGACAGATGGTGATGCTGTGTGTGCAGGATGAGGGAGGTGGTAAAGTGTGGAGACCAAACTCCACAGAACCACACATCCAGCACCCACAGACTCAACTCTCATCCCAAAAGAGACACCCAGCATCACAGACCCACTCTCACCCCCACAGGAAGACACTCCCTGCAGCATCACAGACACCAACAAGATTCTGAGAACAACGTTAACTGGTTCACTCCAAATCTTGCATCAAGGCAGCGAGGCCGCGTCTTCCACATTGATGATGGCGGCGTGTGGTGAGGTGTGGGCGGCGTTGATGCTCTTGGTGCTCTTCTGCTTCACGCCCGCATATGCTCATTTTGGTAAGTATTTAACATATACTTACAAGTTTTTTTATTAAGCTACAAAAAAGTAGGCATTGAGGTAATATATACTTTTCATGATTCTGTAAATTACAGTATATTATATATATATATATATATATATATATATATATATATATATATATATATATATATATATATATATATATATATATATATATATATATATATATATATATATATATTTTAAATGTTCACTAAAAAAAATCACTAGAGGCCATCATCAATCACCATCACCAGAAACAATCACCAGAGGCCATCATCAATCACCATCACCAGAAACAATCACCAGAGACCATCATCAATCACCATCACCAGAAACAATCACCAGAGACCATCATCAATCACCATCACCAGAAACAATCACCAGAGGCCATCATCAATCACCATCACCAGAAACAATCATCAGAGGCCATCATCAATCACCATCACCAGAGACCATCATCAATCACCATCACCAGAAACAATCACCAGAGACCATCATCAATCACCATCACCAGAAACAATCACCAGAGGCCATCATCAATCACCAGAAACAATCACCAGAGACCATCATCAATCACCATCACCAGAAACAATCACCAGAGACCATCATCAATCACCATCACCAGAAACAATCACCAGAGACCATCATCAATCACCATCACTAGAAACAATCACCAGAGACCATCATCAATCACCATCACCAGAAACAATCACCAGAGGCCATCATCAATCACCATCACCAGAAACAATCACCAGAGGCCATCATCAATCACCATCACCAGAAACAATCACCAGAGACCATCATCAATCACCATCACCAGAAACAATCACCAGAAACCATCATCAATCACCATCACCAGAGGCCATCATCAATCACCATCACCAGAAACAATCACCAGAGACCATCATCAATCACCATCACCAGAAACAATCACCAGAGGCCATCATCAATCACCATCACCAGAAACAATCATCAGAGGCCATCATCAATCACCATCACCAGAAACAATCACCAGAGGCCATCATCAATCACCATCACCAGAGACCATCATCAGAGACTATCACCCCAGATCGGAGCAATCAAATACACTTATCCCATTATAAAGAGTCAGCTCACATCTGGATTCGTCCCTCCTCCAGCACGCCTGAAGGTGAAGGTCAGTCCCTGCCCACTCTCACCCACAGCCCACCAATGGGAATCCTGGATCACATTAATCTGGAACTTTTAATAGGTTAACTTCCTCCCATGTAAACACACAAACACACACCCGAACAGGTCACATCTGTTGCTTGCATTGTAATTTTTACCTTTATCCTCCCTATGCCTCTCTGCCCAGCCACTTGGGCTGGACGGTAGAGTCTCAGATGAGCTGAATATATATATATATATATATATATATATATATATATATATATATATATATATATATATATATATATATATATATATATGTATATATATATATATATATATATATATATATATATATATATATATATATATATATACATGTATATATATATATATATGTATATATATATATATATATATATATATATATATATATATATATATTAATATATAATTAATATATATTTATATTAATATATATATATATATATATTAATATATAATTAATATATATTTATATTAATATATAATATATTAATATATAATTAATATATATTAATATATAATTAATATTAATATATATATATATTATATATATATATATTAATATATATATATATATATATATATATTAATATATATATATATATATATATATATATATATATATATTAATATATATATATATATATATATATATATATATATATATATATATATATTAATATATATATATATATATATATATATATATAGAGAGAGAGAGAGAGAGAGAGAGAGAGAGAGAGAGAGAGAGAGAGAGAGAGAGAGAGAGAGAGAGAGAGAGAGAGAGAGAGAGAGAGAGAGAGAGAGAGAGAGAGAGAGAGAGAGAGAGAGAGAGAGAGAGAGAGAGAAGATCTGTACAAGAAAGAATTATTTCGGTCATATTCAGTATATCTTATTATTCAAGCTGTTTGTTAATAATAAGAGTATTGTTTAAAATCTGAAAGGATGATTGATTAACCATCTCGCTAAACAAGTCGACATCTCTCATTTTTAACCAATTAAATTATCTCCATCAACATTTACCAATCTAAGATAAATCTCCAAGTCTGTAATATAGCAAGAGGTTGTGTTGTGGTGCAGGAAGCTGTGAGGACCATTCCCCGCAGTGCCCGGGGTGGGCAGCCGTCGGCAGGTGCCAAACTCATCCCCAGTTCATGCTGCCCAACTGTCCTGTCAGCTGCGACTCCTGTGTTGGTGAGTCCTCCATCTACTCTAAGGCACATATGCAGATTGATTGATAAAGATTAAGACACCCAAAAGGTGGCACGGGCATGAATAAGCACCTATACAGCCCAGCCTGTTGTTTTATAAGGGGCTATTCATGCCCATGCCATTATATATATATATATATATATATATATATATATATATATATATATATATATATATATATATATATATATATATATATATATATATATATATATATATATATAAACCAAACTAACCTAACCTAAATTTCCTAGGTCTAATGCACGCTATCTGAGGCCTAGTATAGTTTGTATGTGTGCTATACTAGGCCTATGAACATTTATGTTTGTTTTTTTAGCTTCATTTTTTTCTGACCCTGTAAAGTGACTAGTACAAAGTTCTACTGTCTTAATTGTTTAGCACGTCAATATTTGTACTATGCTGGACATAGTTACAACAAGTACTGTCTTAACAGAAGGATAGGATGACATATATACTAGGCTACTCAGTCCTCCCCATCATTTTGTGTACACATCTAGCTACCCAGTTATACCAGTTGCTTATAGTGTGAGCATTGTTTATAATAACAGACAGGCACCTCTCCCCCGACCCGTCCTCCTAATAGAACGTCGCATTTTGACCTATACTCTACCTAAGACCAAGAATCGTCGCACTAATAAAAGTTAGCGGCACGCGAAATTGACATTCTCTCCTGTTTTCTGCTATGGGGTCGACTGGTAGGTTTGGATAAGGGCACTTTAATTCGCCAGTGTCTTGACATTGGAGAAACCTTAGGCGGACGGGCTGCTCTCCTAGTCCGCTTAAACACACAATATACGCATTTAAGCGCATTTAATTTACGCATTTAACCACTTGTTTCCTCTCCCTCGTCGGCAGATCCTGAGTGTTTCGACAAGAGTCCATACTGCTCGTTCGGGGTGAGGCTGGGTCTGTGCCGGACCAACCGCCGGCACATGCTTAACGTCTGCCGCCACTCCTGCGACGCCTGCGAGGTTACGGAGGCGGCCGTCCGTCGCGTCTTCAGGGGTAATATTAAGACCATCGCCAAGCCTGATTTTCGTGAGTCTTTGAATTACAAAGTTTAGTTAGGATGTGTGGCCGTGTTGTGCTTGCCAGTCAGGGGGAGGCTGGCTGCTTGTGTTGTTGCCAATACATCACTGCTATTGTTGTTTTTAGATTTGGCGACTCGGAACGAAATGACTATGTAGCGCGGACATTTCGTTCTGAGTGGCTGCGTATGTCATCACTGTTACATACGTCGTCACTGCTACTGACGTCACTGTTACACGTGAGGTCACTGCTACTGACGTCACTGTTACACGTGACGTCATTGCTACTGACGTCACTGCTACACGTGACGTCGCAGCTACTGACGTGACGACAGGGAAACAAAAGACTTACATGGTGTGTCTGGTGTATTCTGCAGAGTGCGGCAAGGCGCTAGGCTCCAGCACCAGGCGAGCCAGACAGATCCTCTTCCCTGACGAGCTGGAGAAAATGAAGGGAAAGGCTGTTAACCAGGTAATTATGTCTTGACGACCCCCTCAGTCCTTCCACCACCCCCCCCCCACCACCCCCAACCCATGGGTGTTCTCTCAGCATCTAGACTTCGATTTATTTGTTCTATTCCTTACGACGTCTTGGCCTTATTACCGTATTGTTCTTGGACATGTAATACGGCTAAGAATGACTGCTATAGAATATATATATATATATATATATATATATATATATATATATATATATATATATATATATATATATATATATGCCTTAATCCACTTGACCATCACGACCGGACATAATGAGGTGATAGCCGAAGCTATTTGAACCACCCCACCGCCGGCACTCGGATGGTAATCTTGGGCATAGCATTTTACCAATTCACCTCATTCTTTGGGGCACACGTGAGGAACACAAATGCGAACAAGCCTGAATGAGTGTTGTTCGCATTTGTGTTCCTCACGTGTGCCCCAAAGAATGAGGTGATTTGGTAAAAAAAATATATATATATATCCTACAGTAGCCAAACGCTACGAAAATGTGACGGTTTACTAGAGTCGTTGTTATAAAAAGCCTTCGACCTTTCCCTCTATGACTTACAGTGGAAACAAACCTCTTTCTCCGTCAGCTTTGAGGACCTGGGCATTGAAACAGCAATACAAATTACTGTTCCAACCTTCCTGTCCTCCTCAGCATCTGACAACCTAGTGAAGGAAATTCTACCTGGCTACTTAGGTCAGCTGGCAGGCATACACGATCCCAACTGTGCCACCGAGTGCACACGATTCCAACTGTGCCACCGAGTGCACACGATCCCAACTGTGCCACTCTATTGCAGGCGGAGAACTCCGACCACCACCGTCAAAAGCCCAGAAGCAATCCATCTAGGATGGCCCCATTTTAGACCGAGCTGCTGCAGAGTGACTTAATGCTGCGACAACACTGCGACACTGCTCGCTGCACAGCATTAGCAGCCCCACATGTGGGTGACTTCCTATTAGCAACCCCCATGTCGGCAACTGGCACACATCTCACACTGCATGCGCTCCGAAGGTCTTCCGCCTTGCTGGCCCAATCTATACCGAATTTAGGTGTGTTTGTGGCGAAGTGGTGGCTGAGAGAGATAGCCGGCGTAGCCTGCTCTGTCAAAACACAGGGAAATGGCACTCGAGGCACAGTGAAGTTAACGACATCATCAAGAAGAATCTCACCACAACTGGATGTCCAGCTGAGAGAGAGCCGCGTTATCTAACACTCCATAACTCTGATGTTCTTTTTGGTCGCCCAGATAGTATCACAGTGAACTTCTGGAAGAACGGAAAGCAGTTGTTATGGGAATACACTTGCATATCAACCCTGGCTAACGCCTACATTGACTTCAGTGTTGCATAACCAGGTGGCGCTGCCACCCACAGGGAATCAGCCAAATCCCGTAAGTACAGAGAACTGGATCACCACTACAATTTTGTTCCCATTGCTTCTTAGAAACTCGGCGCCTGGGGTAAGATTACCACCAGTTTTTTTGAAGGAACAGGGATCAAGGCTAATTGAAACAACAAGAAACCCTAGAGCTTCCAGCTGCTTTTTCTAGCGCCTCATCGTGGCAATACAGAGGGGAAATGCACAATGCATTCAGGGTTCCTGCCCGCTATCTGAGGAGCTGGAGGAACTCGACCACCTGTAACAACAACTTTGTTCCTTGTATGTAACCTAGTTTGTAACTCTTATTCTGTAATAAAGTTTAAATAAAATATACATATATAAGGTGGTGATAGGAAAAGACAATATGTACCAGCGCACGGGGGGGCTCGATAAGGTTCCCCCGGGTGCTGCATATTCTCTTCTTCGAGGCTGAGCGTCCCTACAAACACAACCAGAGGTGGTACATCCAGGCACCAAACCTCGGACATGTTGTGAAGCTCTCTGCCTTGCCTGTTACTAACTCATGTTCTTGCACATTGCAGAGACAAGCGCTGAACAGCTCGACTACGATAACTATGTTACCAGGTAATCTCTCTCTCTCCTCTATATGTTCATCTTGCTAAAGATCTTAAACACTGACTATACTTATTCATGAAAACTACATCCCTACGGGGCGAGGGTCGGAGATGAGGTGGTGGTCGCTTACACCGTCATCTTCTTCTACAGGGAAACCAAGCATGCTCACCCCCGTCAACAGGAACATGATCAGGGTTAATGACACCTTCTGCGGGGCGACGCCCATCTCTGACCGCTTCCTCCTGACGGCGGCTCACTGCGTCTTCAACCCTGACTTCCCGTAAGTCCTGCGTCTGTACGATATTTAAGGGCTAAATGTTAAATTTCAATGTTAGCTGCTAAATAAGGAATATGCATAGAGAGGTATACCCCCGTTTTTCACTGTGTATTCTCTGAGAGTTTGTTTTAGTTCTGAATTATATTCAGGACTAAAATATACTTGCTGGTTAGGCAGTAAACTGACCTCATGGCCTCAGTAACCTCCCAAAAGGTGAGGTTACTGAGTCTTAAGTCTCAGACAAGTAGTAAGACAAAAAAGTCTTAAGCCCAGTACCTCAAGCTGGTAAACTTCCTTTACCCATGTTAGTAAAATGGTCACACAACAAACTTAAATAAAAAACAAATATATATATATATATTTTCATGCCAAAGTGGAATATCGCAGAAGAGTGTACTAAGAGAACGATGAGCAGATTAACACCAAAAACACTGGTAATAACTTTACAGAATATACACAGAATCGTGACCTATTTCGTTTGGATGTTATCATTGCAAAGGCACTCTAGCTTAGCATATATCCACTCAAATATACTAGATGATCACGCAGGGATCTTGGCACGGCTGAACGACTATGACACATTAGCTACAGCTTGTAAACGCAGATATTCCTGTTCTGTCAAGCGTTATTCTGGATATGTGAGTGAGGCGTCCCTTGTATAACCCCCAGAGTGCGCACGGTGAGGTTGGGAGAGCTGGACTTCTCGTCTGACACCGAAGAGAACTCCAAGCCTGTGGACTATGAGGTTGAGCAGATCATCGTTCATCCTGACTTCGAGTATGTGGCAATATGAGGGGGGAAGGGGGTTGTTAGTGTGTGTGTGTGTGTGTGTGTGTGTGTGTGTGTGTGTGTGTGTGTGTGTGTGTGTGTGTGTGTGTGTGTGTGTGTGTGTGTGTGTGTGTGTGTGTGTTTGTTTGTATATGTGTAACTGAGCATAAATATTTACATCAATATTGCTTAACATGTCCAAACAATATGTATGCAATATGTAAACATAATCTGTTCCGTAGCCACAACCCGAAATTCAACACCATAACTTAATTGGTTGGTCTAGCATTGACCTTTCTATGTCCAAAACCCGACCAATACGGTCTTGACTCCTCAAAGTCCATATCCGGATCTACAGACTAGCTCTTCCATGTGTCCACTTCAGAGAATAACATCCCAACCCTTCCCGTGTCCACATCCCGGACGGTAGGGTGTTTGAGGCATTCATTTGTTTATCACCCTGGGGCCTGATTCACGAAAGCACTTACGCAAGCACTTACGAACTTGTACATATTTTCTCAATCTTTGTCGGCTTTGTTTGCAATTATTAAACAGTTAATGAGCTCCGAAGCACCAGGAGGATGTTTATAACAATAACAACAGTTGATTGGCAAGTTTTCATACTTGTAAACTGTTTAATAAATGTAACCAAAGCCGTCATATATTGAGGAAAGATGTACACGTTCGTAAGTGCTTGCGTAAGTGCTTTCTTGAATCTGGCCCCTGGCTTCCGCGTCCTATTGCCCTTGTGTTATCATAACTCTACCGTGTCCTAAGACTTCCATGTCCTAACACCTCCCGTGTCCACAGCCCGAACACCCGTGTGCGGTATAACGATATAGCGCTCCTAAGGACAGTCCAGAAGATCGAATTCAACGAGTTCGTCTTCCCTTACTGCCTGTCGAGGGAACGTCCGAAGCCCAAGACCCTCGTCACCGGCGCCGGCTTCGGCCTTGTTAATGCTAGTGAGTTGCTTGGTGCCTCTACTTAACACCATTGCCTTAATGTTTATCACACCGTACCAATACGTAGTGATGAACCGCCCAAAAGCTATCGTTTTGTATTACTGAATTAGGCCAAAATGGCATTCTGTTAAACGAAAAATATAACCAAAGGACCTAATCTAACTTGTCCCCAGCAATGCTAGGCTTAATATAGTACATATATATGTGCTATACTAGGACCAGTAATGGCTAACATTGGTTTTCAATTTTTTATTGGCATCTGTA
Organism: Procambarus clarkii; assembly: GCF_040958095.1. NCBI lineage: Eukaryota > Metazoa > Arthropoda > Malacostraca > Decapoda > Cambaridae > Procambarus > Procambarus clarkii. The sequence continues at coordinate 5,563,467 of NC_091188.1, read as the reverse complement.
AAATTAATTTTACAAAACTTGAACTTTTTGGAGGGGTTCCATACAGTACGTGTTTGTTCGTTCTACCAAATACTATTACTATTATAATTTTCGGATGACTGGTTGGCTTATCAAGATATATATATATATATATATATATATATATATATATATATATATATATATATATATATATATATATATATGTCGTACCTAGTAGCCAGAACTCACTTCTCAGCCTACTATTCAAGGCCCGATTTGCCTAATAAGCCAAGTTTTCCTGAATTAATATATTTACTATAATTTTTTTCTTATGAAATGATAAAGCAACCCTTTTCTCTATGTATGAGGTCAATTTTTTTTTATTGGAGTTAAAATTAACGTAGATATATGACCGAACCTAACCAACCCTACCTAACCTAACCTAACCTATATTTATAGGCAAGGTTAGGTTAGGTAGCCAAAAAAAGCTAGGTTAGGTTAGGTTAGGTAGGTTAGGTAGACGAAAAAACATTAATTCATGAAAACTTGGCTTATTAGGCAAATCGGGCCTTGAATAGTAGGCTGAGAAGTGCGTTCTGGCTATTAGGTACGACATATATATATATATATATATATATATATATATATATATATATATATATTTATTGCAGGGTGAGTTGGGGGATCATCTGAGAGACGGGTTTTTCTCCTCATTTTGTTCTCTCGGGATTACTTTATTATGGAAAATATAGTCAAGTTTGGAGAGTATAGTCGTTGGTGGAGCAATGCCCTGGAGATAGGTACAGCCAGAGGGTGCTTGATGATGGCGGACACCTGTGTATTTTGTTTTACCTTGTCGCCAATTGAGTGGCTTTCTGTGCCTGTTGCATTAGAAGCTTCACTAAGAGCCCGAACCTTTGAAGGTGTTCACTATAATAGAGACTCGGAGCGGCGCCACATGTTCTTAGCTTTCATAACTTTGCTGGTAGACTGTGTTGTCGTTCTGTTAAAATGGAGCCGACGTTGTTCAATAGAACACTGAGTGAGTACACACACACACACACACACACACACACACACACACACACACACACACACACACACACACACACACACACACACACACACACACACACACACACACACACACACATACACACACACACACACAGCTGGGGTCTGCACAGAGGGATCTGGTAGCTGATCCCTAATATTCTTCTGTTCAGTAGAACACAGGGATCACCTGCAAAAGTATCATTTAATAAAGGCAATATATGTGTGTCACACAATATAACACATATTTTATTAGGTTACAGACCTTACGGTCTTAGCAGTGATTGACAGCAGTGACACCTGTTTGTAGATGAAGACCTGAACCCAAATCTTCATTGTGAATAATGTAACTACGTGTGCAGGTCACGGAGAGTTCCTCATTCATTGTGACACGCAGGTCTGATGAATGATAATGAAGGATGATGACAGATGGTCCGCAGATCTTTGTAGCCACCTTGAGCCCACCTTGGCTGACCCTGTAGCCGTTTGTTGTGTCTATAGTATCTTAAGGAGTAGAGGATCTTCCTGTTTTGCTGTCATCTTCAGTCCATAGATAATTAAATCTGAGAGCTTGCAGTGTTCCAGTTCAATGGCCCAACTAGGAGGTCAGTCTTTTCTTGAATGATCCCTGCAATACTTTCATCTTACCGAGTTGCTGAATGCTGTTCTTCGGTGAATACTCTCCTCAGTCTTCCATTACACAGTACCTGAGTCTCAAGTCATCCTAATACTGTTTTTTATTGTGTGCCTGACAGACTCTCTTGTGATTTACCTCTTCCATTCCTTGATAAACGTTTCCGTTGAGATTGCTGGTGTATGTAAAATGGTGCATTGAGTCCCTCCCAAGTCTTGTGTTTGGCATCACGGAAGCTGTACCACAATACAGCCTCTACTGAAAGATTAATCACATACTAATGATATGGGTACAGCTGTGCTGGAAATCCAGAATGTGACTGATGAAAGCGTTCACTTGGTAGTTATCACCCCTCCGGTCGCCAGGTGTGAACGAAAGGTTGATCAGTCTTTTTACTCCTTCAGTAATGGTGCGTTGATACGTCCCGTCTATCTGCTGGTATATCTAGAGTTGTGTGGACAAACTTATGGGTCTAAATAGGAACTGTCATTGGGTATTAATAGCGCCTGCTTTACATGGTTCAGTTGGCCTTTAATTGTTCTTCCTATTTCCATGTTCTAGTAATGTTGTGGTCGCCGCGAGAAACCATGTTTAAGGGCAGGTCTCTGAGGGCTTGACTTGTGATATGAACAGCAAAGTTTGCAAAGAGTAATTAGATTAAAAATCTGCACGTTACCTAGAAAAAAAAATATATATATGGGAATCTGTTGAAGGCCTATAGGCCCATGTTTTTCTATTTGTAACCAAATACAGCGACTCATATGTCCAGCAATTCTTGAAATTTTTCTTTGAGTTGCTTTGAGTTTTGAAACTTTCCTTTGAATCTCTTTGTATGATATTTATTAGAAATTTGTTCCGTAGGTAAGCAACCATTTTTTTCCGAATCGGTGTTTGCCTGTTGATTTTCTAAATCCAAATTCATTCTACTTTAATCCAAATTTTCGAGTTCTAAGTTTCTGATATCTTCAGCACCTAACTTAAATATCTTTCTCAGTTCCTTGTACTCATATATACACCAGCTATGTTGCCCTTACTGTAAGTATTCCTTGACACTGTACACATTCCATGCCACTGTACACATCCCATGCCACTGTACACATTCCATGCCACTGTACACATTCCATGCCACTGTACACATCCCATGCCACTGTACACATCCCATGCCACTGTACACATTCCATGCCACTGTACACATTCCATGCCACTGTACACATCCCATGCCACTGTACACATCCCATGCCACTGTACACATTCCATGCCACTGTACACATTCCATGCCACTGTACACATCCCATGCCACTGTACACATCCCATGCCACTGTACACATTCCATGCCACTGTACACATCCCATGCCACTGTACACATTCCATGCCACTGTACACATCCCATGCCACTGTACACATCCCATGCCACTGTACACATTCCATGCCACTGTACACATCCCATGCCACTGTACACATTCCATGCCACTGTACACATTCCATGCCACTGTACACATTCCATGCCACTGTACACATTCCTTGCCACTGTACACATTCCTTGCCACTGTACACATTCCATGCCACTGTACACATTCCATGCCACTGTACACATTCCATGCCACTGTACACATTCCATGCCACTGTACACATCCCATGACACTGTACACATTCCATGCCACTGTACACATTCCATGCCACTGTACACATCCCATGCCACTGTACACATTCCTTGCCACTGTACACATCCCATGCCACTGTACACATTCCATGCCACTGTACACATTCCATGCCACTGTACACATTCCATGCCACTGTACACATTCCATGCCACTGTACACATTCCATGCCACTGTACACATCCCATGCCACTGTACACATTCCATGCCACTGTACACATCCCATGCCACTGTACACATTCCATGCCACTGTACACATTCCATGCCACTGTACACATTCCATGCCACTGTACACATTCCTTGCCACTGTACACATTCCTTGCCACTGTACACATTCCATGCCACTGTACACATTCCATGCCACTGTACACATCCCATGACACTGTACACATTCCATGCCACTGTACACATCCCATGCCACTGTACACATCCCATGCCACTGTACACATCCCATGCCACTGTACACATCCCATGCCACTGTACACATTCCATGCCACTGTACACATTCCATGCCACTGTACACATTCCATGCCACTGTACACATTCCATGCCACTGTACACATTCCATGCCACTGTACACATCCCATGACACTGTACACATTCCATGCCACTGTACACATTCCATGCCACTGTACACATCCCATGCCACTGTACACATCCTATGACACTGTACACATTCCATGCCACTGTACACATCCCATGCCACTGTACACATTCCATGCCACTGTACACATCCCATGACACTGTACACATTCCATGCCACTGTACACATTCCATGCCACTCACCTTACAAATACCAGAATCTTTTAACACAAGCATCTTATATGTATATATTTCTGCTTGTAATAAAGACAGCGTGTTGTTGTTGTTGTACTTGTTATTTCATCTTAAAATTAAGAGTTGGAATGTATTAAATATCCCATTTGTTTCCTACCAGTGAAAGAGCATCACAAGTTCCCGGAAGCAATAATTATGAATACCTTTTACATTTTTTTTTCATGGAAGATGGCCAATGGGACAAAGTAACGCTTCTACATACAATCAGCGAGATAGGCATCTGGCCTGCAACACAGATAGCATTATCTGCACTCTTACGCTCGTCTACTGTTACTAGTGAACTAGTCGTAGATATTCTCCTTGGAACATTGACTACATTTTTGCTGGGATTCATGATCCCGAGGTTCACTGAAGAAGTCAGACATAGGGATAATTTTCTGGCTCCTTTACCGCAACTAGTTTCCACAAAAGCTGGCCCACTGGGAGAGTCCTTTTAGCGAAACTGTCTCATTAACAATACACGACACAGTTTCCATGGGAAATGTACACCGCCTCCTCACTTTGAGAGAATCTTATGAGGGGTATTTTCTATTAGTTGGTCCTAACTCCTTTTGAGTACCTGTGTTTTCGACTCTCAGGCACTATGTATTGGTGTTGCCCTTCACCTAGCTGCCTCTGTATACATATTCAGATACACATGTATCTGTATATATACGTACATATGCTACTTTTCGGACACATTTGTACTCTGCCTCGCAGAGTACATAGATATCGGAAGAAATGCAGCTTTAGACCAATACAGCTTCTGTGATCTCATCTGATGTATATTAGAGGGAAAGAAGAAACGCATGAAGAACTTAACGACGTCATTAAGATGCGTTGTCCTAGAGCCCAGTGGTCAGCACAACGGAAACCTTAAATATGCCCAGCGAATAACGATCATAAACATTCCAACTGGGTCTTCAGGCTGCTCCTGGAAGGATGATAATCAGGAACTGTAGAACAAGTCATGTGTGTGTACCCACAGCTTCTGGGAGTTATCTAGACTCCAGTGGACTTGAAAATGGTAGTGCCGCTACTTCCAGGAAGACACAGAATTCCAGGAATTCTGGAATTCTTTCTCTTATTAAAAAGGCATAGATTAGAGCCAAAGGCTCTAATCCACACACACCATGTGTGTGTGTGTGTGTGTGTGTGTGTGTGTGTGTGTGTGTGTGTGTGTGTGTGTGTGTGTGTGTGTGTGTGTGTGTGTGTGTGTGTAAGCCATAAGAGAAGATTAATAGACAAATTCAGGAATATAAAAATAGACATCACATGTTAGTTAAAATAAGTAACTTTGAGGGTGAGCCAACTCATCCAGGCTGGCTAAGTCAGCCATGATGGTAAATACCAGCCAGGCCATCCAGGTCAGCCAGATGATCAGGGTTCGCATCCTGGGCAGCACTCAAGGTTCCAAGACTTGTTCTACAAGTGAACCCGGAAACAGGTTATCACCAAAGGCGCTTCGTAGCTCCCTCACGTCTCCCTACACAATAATTTGCGGGACTGAGCAGCAGTTGTACAGCCCGAGTCAGACAATACAGTTGAGCTGATCAAAGTACAGAAGTGGAGACAAGTACTTAATTTTGCATTAGCCTGCACATTCAGTCTCCCACTGGTTTAGTGAGAGACTGGCTTGGTGAGATAGTGGCTTGGTGAGAGACTCAATTAACGACAAAATAGCCGCGTAGGAGGCTGGCTTGGTGATAAATTGGCTTCGTGGGTGACTATCTTAGTGAGAAATTGGCTTGGTGGGAGGCTTGCTAGGTGGAACTCTGGTATTGTGAGAATGTGGCTTGTTGAGATTGTTCGCTCAGTTACACAGCTGGGCGAAGCGGCGGTGAAAATACCAGATCTGGCTTCACACACAAACACACACACACACACACACACACACACACACACACACACACACACACACACACACACACACACACACACACACACACTGGGTGCGCCGTCAACATCATGTCGCAACGCTCGGAATATTCGTGTTTACAATGATAACTGTTGATTGTGGACCACGTGATCTTCACACATTATGTGGCAGCTGACATGTGGAAAATACCGAGGTCCTTTATAGACACACCGACACGGGAAGGCGTGGCGCTAGAGGTGGGGCACCAGTTCAAGCCGTCTGCTGGATTTTTGTCTAGCTATCTGGGAGACCATTGTCCAGCCATCTGGGAGACAGTTGTCCAGTCATCTGCTAGGCTATTGTCCAGCTATCTGCTAGGCTATTGTCCACCCATCTGCTAGGCTATTGTCCAGCCATCTGCTAGGCTATTGTCCACCCATCTGGGAGACAGTTGTCCAGCCATCTGGGAGACAATTGTCCAGCCATCTGCGAGACAGTTGTCCAGTCAACTGGACCTTGGTGGATGCTCTTTAAGAAAAACAATTGGGTTAAAGAAGGGTAAATCAAATTACAATCAATAAAGAAAATATAACATACTTTACAAAGTCTTTGCACGCCATCGAAGAACATTGGTAGTTCAGCAACAGTAAAAAAAAAACTCTTAATTTGTTGCTGTTTCATAACTCACTGAGAAAAATAACTGGTAGGAAATAATTTTTTTGAGGGTCGCACTGGAAAAATACTATTTTATAATTTTCATGAAGTTTTAGAATGAACATCAAATATTCCTCTGTGTTTAGAGCTTATACAAGACCCTTCTTTAATTATCTTATGATTTGTGACATGATGTCCCCCCCCCATCCCTCACAGCCCACCAGTCACCCATACTGCAGGAGGCCGAGCTGCAGCTGGTGGATACGACTGAGTGCGAGAACATCTACAAGAAAGAGGACTTCGAGCCCCAGCTGCGGCTGCTGTACCCAGACCTCCTGCAGGGCAAGGACATCATGTGTGCCTCCTACCCCGAGAGGAGCGCCTGTCAGGTGAGACTTCGGGAAATAACCAGCCTGTTCTCTCTTGACTGGCCGCTCCGTCAACTAGCCTAGCCTTCTATCCTAACCTGAGAAGGAACGAAGCCTAGCAACGCAGCTAATCTGCCGAAGACAAATGTACAGAAAACGTTGGTGTTTGTGAGTCATTACTTGTCGTAGAAGGTTGCGTTTGTAACGATGGTTACCGTAACGTAATTCAAGTTCAAGTATGTTTATTGAGACAGGAAAAAAATACATCTCAAAGGGATAGAGTAGCTTAGGCTGTTTCTACCCCCCAGTAACGTAATAAACGCGACCTATTAGTTGAGAGAACGGGTTGTTTAAACTTCAGTTAACGTAATGGAAGTAATTTGTTCACTATACTATTTTAGCTTTTCCATCATCACTACGTTTAACCTAGATATTGTGAATGGTGAGTATTGTCTAACTCTAACCGTCCAGTAAATATATATCAGTCTACCCTTCACTAACTGCTGTATATGAGACCTTTCCTTTTTGGCATATAATTTATATAACGAAGGACAGCAGATCTATTTCTTCAAATATACACTGTCTGTCTTAAACAACAAATGTTTACGTAAGGTTCAACCAGTAACGAGTACCTCACTGCTGGTTAGTGAACCTTCACTGTACCAACAGTTTCCTGTATTCTATATGACAGTGGCAAATAAATTGCAATAATACAAATAACCATGCAAGTTCTAATTATTAAAATAAATAACAATAATATTAATTCAAATAATGGCACTATTATGACTGTAGCAAGCCTAATAATTTTCATTCGACTTCAGTTCTTCTCTCTCTTCAGACATTTACACATTTTATGTCTTCATCCCAGACAGCAGCACGTGATTTAGCTTATTACCATCACCTACCCTCTCAGCACTTACTACCCTTCGATCCCTAATTGAAACAAAAATGTATTACGTAACTTTTTTGGCTTTGGTAAGGACAGCTAAAGACCTGAATGTAACCTGACGAGTTAACGCTATTCTTCCTCCTCCTCCCTAAAGGGCGACTCCGGCGGGCCCCTGTTCCAGGATGATCCACAGGGGCGTCGCTTCCTGGTGGGGATCGTGGGCTCCGGCGTCTCCTGCCGGGGCAACGGCATCTCCAAACTGCCGGGCCTCTACGTCAGCGTCGCCGACCACATCGACTTCATCGACAGCGTCTTGCAAGGTGGACAGCAGTAGTGTTTACCGTCTGCATGACACCCAAACCTTGTTCTCGACTTGTAGATATAATTGATTATATACTACACACGATCTTTACTATGAACTCCCGGGTTAAGATCCACACTCAACACGTTCTTCAGATAGGTTTAGTCTTAGTGAAAATCGTCTTCAGTGAGGACCTTCTTCTTCTCAAGTCAGATCTTGGGGCCCTCTAGATCCCATATTTCCCGGAATGAGAAGGTACTTCAAGGACCTGGGCCCCAAGGGACTTTTTGAAGACCTAAAATTTTTGATGGGAACTCTTAGTGAACTTTAAAAAATTCCCTTGACGCACACTCTCCACGACATTCTATCTTCAGGAAGCACAATCTTCTCTATTTCAACTCTTCACAACACGACAATAATTTAGACCTGATTCCCCCTCAGCCCGCGCGAGGACTGTGGCTGCACCTACATTCAGGTGACCAGCGAGATGACCCCAGTGGTCCTCCACTCCCATTGGTCGACTCTCCTGAGGCCCTCACCCGTCCACGTGTTCCGTGGACTCACGGCTCCCAGCAACAACACAAACCTCCCACACCAATCACCCCCAACACTGCTTATGTGTTCTTCATTGGCTTCTAGAATACCTTCCAAGGGGCTTTACTGGAAGCTTTCATGAAGATCTTCCCGCAAGCAATCCAGGAGACCTTCCATAAGGCATTCTGACATCATGCCAAATTTGCTAGAAATTTGGTTAGTTGGTGTTCAAATGCATGCCGGATAAGCAAACTAAATAAACACAAATTTTCACACATACACACACACACATTATATATATATATATATATATATATATATATATATATATATATATATATATATATATATATATATATATATATATATATATATATATATATATATATATATATATATAACTGTATTGGAGGGGATCTAAACATTCCCTCTAATGCGTTATGCGTGGTTTCCTCCGAGGCTATGGGTCCCCCTTCTTCCAGCTAGAGGTGGTACTCCCTTCCTATTTTATATATATATATATATATATATATATATATATATATATATATATATATATATATATATATATATATATATATATATATATATATATATATATATATATATATATATTTATAGTCTAGGATGGATAAATGACACTTTCTAGTAGTGACAGCCCCTCATATTGGGGATTTATATTTTACGTCCCAAGCACTGCCTTGATAACTCCCTTTGATAGTCAGGCTCCTTGTGTCGTTATAACTCTTCGCCTCGCCGTTCATCTCCTCATTGAACACAGATGAATCTGCAGCAAAGGAAGTAGCAAGCCAATAAGGCCACCATGGTTTCATTTGCTGTAGGTCAGAGGAGTTATATTATGAAAGCCATGATGATGCCAGTATACTATTAAGAGGAGCCTCATAACGGCCAGTTATCCGGCTCAACAAGAATGCCAACCGAACAGACCTATAATGACTGTCAACTAGTGTTTACATGGGATCAGAGTGACGCCATGGAAAGGAGGTAAGGAGATGGTGCGAGATTTCACGTGTGCCTCCACTCCAGTTCACACCTGTCTCCAGTAGAGCACGTGGTGTCCCTCCTACTTTCACGGAGCCCCAGAAAGACCAACAAATACAAGACCGTGCGAAGAGCCACAGCCTCATTCCAATAGGCTCATGGTGTAAACGTACACTCAAATAATTGAATAAGTTGAGTAATAAAGTCATAATAGGATCCAAGTACCCCAAGAGAGACCAGTACCACCTACAGTACTGCCTCCAGTACCGCCTTTGGTACTGCCTCTGGGATTTTCCCCCTCTGGTACCACCTCCAGGGGAAACGTATGCACGAAACGCCTTTGAGCGTGATAAATTCAAGCTACTTCGAAACATGTATGAAGGCTCGATTACCCTATATACCGTTGCTCAAGATCAACATTTCTGATAATTATTTTATTAAATGAATAGTATGTCGACTTTTAGCAGGAAGATACAGTTGTCTTGTCGCAGAATACTTGATTTTCTGTCTCAAGGAACACGGTAATAAAATGCAATTTGCTCAAATTCTCTTACTCCCTTGTCGTTAACTGAGAGAGAAAAAGCTCAAAGATTTATACAATGAATGTCTTTAGACATGAAAAATGCATAAATCCCTGTTTAGGATGTTGTTAAATTACATGTAAAATTTGATCAGAGAAATGTCACTGTTGAGGACCCAAAGTAAATGAGTCCTATTCTTTACAAATATATTTGTTATGATAATCTTGAGCGTATCTTTTTTCCTTCTGTCTTTTCAATAGAAGTTGTGTGGTGGGTGGTTCCTCCGCTTTAATCAGTACTATAAACACGATGTCTAGGGAAAATTTACAGTTTGTGGAAGGCTGGAGTTTGGTATGTGGTATGTTGAATATGATATGTGGAATGTGATATTTGGTATGTGGTATGTTGAATATGATATGTGGAATGTGATATTAGGTATGTGGTATGTTGAATATGATATGTGGAATGTGATATTTGGTATGTGGTATGTTGAATATGATATGTGGAATGTGATATGTGGTATGTGGTATGTTGAATATGATATGTGGAATGTGATATTTGGTATGTGGTATGTTGAATATGATATGTGGAATGTGATATTTGGTATGTGGTATGTTGAATATGATATGTGGAATGTGATATTTGGTATGTGGAGCATGGTACTGGATATGTGGTATGTGGAACATAGTACTAGGTATGAGGTATGTAGCAGGAAGGAAGCAGACACTGCGTCAATTATTAGACGGTTCCCGCAACCACTATCCTTGGGGCCCGGTCTCTGACGTAGCCTGCTGGTTCACTCCGTAACAAACCCAACCCTATCCTAACCTAACCAGAAACGTACGCACCCAAGCAACCCTCCTAACCTATAGAGTCCGATCCCCAGTAAACGTAGATATTTGTGAATCCATTTTTTTTTCACTGTTTGTAATGTTGGTTACCATAACGTAAGAAACGCGACCTCTTGGTTGAGAGGAAGGGTTACCTGAGTAACGGTTGGATCAATTGGGCTGTTAGTACCCGCAGTTCGTAGTTTGAATTAGGCCCCCACAGTAAGAGGTTCTGAAGGGTGTTGTAAAGCCTTTGGTCCCTAGTCTTCATCGAATTCTAGCATGCGTCCACCAGAACTGCTGAAGTTGGACTCAGGTGTAACTTAATGTATTCTGCATGATGGTTATCTTAAGATGATTTCGGGGCTTAGTGTCCCCGCGGCCCGGTCCTCGACCAGGCCTCCTTTTTGTTATACATCCCCAGGAAGCAGCCCGTAGGAGCTGTCTAATTCCCAGGTACCTATTTACTGCTAAGTGAACTGAAGCATCAGGGTATAGGAAACTCTGCATTTTTGTTTCCGCCTCCGCTGGGGATCGAACCCATACCTTAGGACAATAAGCCCCGAGCGCTGTCCACTCAGCCGTCAGACTCCCTGACGACTGATAGATAAAGTTTAACTTGATAGATAAAGTCCAAGAAATGTTCAGTTGTACGGATGAAAGTCTAAATGTTACAGATATCCAGTGGAACACAATTATTGAATATTAATGAACATTGGTAGATGATCTAAGGTGTATTAGATTAAGGTTGATGAATTTGGATGGTGATGAAAGTTTTCCTACTTTCGAAAAACCGGTTGTACACCTCAGTCCTTTAGATGCGTGGTGCGGGTAGAACATGTTCAGTAAATATGTAAACTGCTGGGGTTTACAGTCACTTATGGCCCAGTTACTGAACACCCCGTGCTATAAAAGACTAATGATATGCATACATTAAACCGTGTAAGTAGCTAACGAGATTGCAACAAAATACACTTGGGCAAGAGGGGTTGTATACTGTTGACACTTGGGCAAGAGGGGTTGTATACTGTTGACACTTGGGCAAGAGGGGTTGTATACTGTTGACACTTGGGCAAGAGGGGTTGTATACTGTTGTCACTTGGGCAAAACTATAATTATTCTGACTCCGCTCGCGGAAATATTTGGCTCTCAGTCGCCCCGTTGCTGAGGCAAGTGATAGACTTCCTCTTACATGGGGCTGAGTTTCTCTCTGCCGAGGCCGACATCGCGGCCCCAATGTGCTCACCAGCGGCCCCATAACCCCAGGGGCACCCAGGTTTCACTGGCCTCGACCTGACTCATCACCGGTACTCAGCCCTTACTCATCAATACAGACCGTCCTGATCAGTACAGACCGTCCTGATCAATACAGACCGTCCTCATCAATTCAGACCGTCCTCATCAATATAGACCGTCCTAATCAGTACAGCCCGTCCTCATCAGTACAGGCCTTCCTCATCAATACAGACCGTCCTCATCAATAGAGCCCGTCCTCATCAATACAGCCCGTCCTCATCAATAGAGCCCGTCCTCATCAATACAGACTGTCCTCATCAATACAGCCCGTCCTCATCAATACAGACCGTCCTCATCAATACAGCCCGTCCTCTTCAATACAGCCCGTCCTCATCAATACAGCCCGTCCTCATCAATACAGCCCGTCCTCATCAATACAGACCGTCCTCATCAATACAGCCCGTCCTCATCAATACAGACTGTCCTCATCAATACAGACCGTCCTCATCAATACAGACCGTCCTCATCAGTACAGCCCGTCCTCATCAATACAGCCCGTCCTCATCAGTACAGCCCGTCCTCAACAATACAGCCCGTCATCATCAATACAGACCGTCCTCATCAATACAGCCGTCCTCATCAATACAGCCGTCCTCATCAATACAGACCGTCCTCATCAATACAGACCGTCCTCATCAGTACAGCCCGTCCTCATCAATACAGCCCGTCCTCATCAGTACAGCCCGTCCTCAACAATACAGCCCGTCATCATCAATACAGACCGTCCTCATCAATACAGCCGTCCTCATCAATACAGCCGTCCTCATCAATACAGCCCGTCCTCATCAATACAGCCGTCCTCATCAATACAGCCCGTCCTCATCAATACAGCCCGTCCTCATCAATACAGCCGTCCTCATCAATACAGCCCGTCCTCATCAATACAGCCCGTCCTCATCAATACAGCCTGTCCTCATCAATACAGACCGTCCTCATCAATACAGCCCGTCCTCATCAATACAGCCCGTCCTCATCAATACAGCCCGTCCTCATCAATACAGACCGTCCTCATCAATACAGCCCGTCCTCATCAATACAGCCCGTCCTCATCAATACAGCCGTCCTCATCAATACAGCCGTCCTCATCAATACAGCCCGTCCTCATCAATACAGCCGTCCTCATCGATACAGCCCGTCCTCATCAATACAGCCCGTCCTCATCAATACAGCCCGTCCTCATCAATACAGCCCGTCCTCATCAATACAGACCGTCCTCATCAATACAGCCCGTCCTCATCAATACAGCCCGTCCTCATCAATACAGCCGTCCTCATCGATACAGACCGTCCTCATAAACAGTAGCCAAATACTCATTAATCCAGCTGGCAATCCAACTGTTTATGAATAAAAAAAAAACTTTAGAGACGATTCAAAAATAGTGAAATTGGAACAGTTCTCGAACACCCAACTGTTCACTATAGCACCCACTGTTCACTATAACACCCTCTGTTCACTAGCGCCCTCCGCTCGAGTCGCGCCTTCGTAAATGCTTCACCCACGTACTATTAATACAAATAATTGCCAACAGAACTTAAACACCTAACTTAACAAGCTTCAGTTCACTAGTAAGTCCTATATTGCTCAGTTATGGCCACCGTACTGGACAAAGGATATTGTTAAATTAGTCGACGTTGAGAGTCCTTGAGAAAAATTGCCGGAAACGCAGTGCGTATTAGTGGCTTTAGGCATTGTATGTACTAGCTCTATCTAGAGCATCCAACATTATGTTTGTAACTCATCTTGTATGTGTGTACTTTTACCTGAATAAACATTTGATTTGATTTGAAATGATACCAACACTTAGAAATAATGACACGAAGCCCGTTTGATAGACCACAATTCTTTCGGTCTCCAACTTATTTCACTCCAAATTGATGTATTATCAGAAATCTTAGTCAAATACCCTATGTATACTTTGCTCTACGTAGAGTGTGCATGTGAACTTTCTACCGCAGCCCATTGGGTGGGAAGGGGATTACCTTGATAAGTAATACCTTACATACCAATACCTTAATGCCTTGCGGGTATTAAGCTATAGAAAGAGAAGAGATTGTTTCTGCTCTTCAGTTCCACCCTTGACACTGTTTGAACCTCCCAAAAACAGTTTAGTAAAATTTTTGTCAAAATAAGCATTCCAAAAAACAGTTTAGTTAAATAAAATTTCCTCCAAATTGAGCTACTTCGTAAATTAATCTATTACATCTCAGAATTATCCAAACCTCTCCACAGCAACATTTCCAAATTATTTGTCTAAGAGTACACTGTTTACACACTCTATGAGTTTTGTAGTTTCTTCGAATGACCTGAATTTAGTAAATCTTTAAGGAAATTAATCAACTGCCGAAACAATGATGCTTGAAAATTTAATTTGAAGGCTCTGAATGTCAGTTTTCTCACAAATTTTAAGATCTGTCTTTTTTTTATGTTCGGGAACTATATAAAAGTGTGAATGTCGACAACGCCATTAAATTTTTTTAGTTTGATTTCATAGGTTTTTATGGCGTTCAAGTCATTTAAATGTGAAGAGAAATCCGCTAAAAAATAAATCTACAAATCCTCACGTTAGATAATTATTGCCATTTAAATCTGGATTCGTCAAAAGCAGACGAATTTCATCCAATCAACAAATATATATTTATTTATTTCCTTATTTATAATGGGTAGGGGGTTTAAAGAATAAGGAGTGGCAGTACATGCCTCCCCCCTTTATACTGAAGGGGGTGGTGCCCCCTCGTCCCCCCTTGGTCTAGGGTCACTTTACAGTTCTAAGAAGACTATGACCTGTGTCAAGGCAAAATAATAAGAGCAACTCAGACTAAACTGAGGAGAGAACAAGGCAACCATCGTCCATCAAAACCGACTCCATCTACCTTCCTTCTCCTCGACACAACACAGGCGCCTCAGATACAGTCAGAAACGACAATTAAAAACATTCAAAAATTACTACGAGTGCTATGCTCTTAAATGCAATAACACTCTTTATCCAAATTGCATAGTATAGTCCTAATTCGAACTTTGTAAATGGTCAAATACGAACCTAATCTCAGAGTACTGATGAAGAGTGATTTTGTGATGAGAGTCAGTGATTTTGCATGACATATTTTGTTTACATTTACGTTAAAAGACTCGTTGATTTGTGTTGTTCTGAGCATTCTTATTTAACGTTTTGGGAATGATTTGACAACTGAATTTTTGAAGTCATAGGTTCACTCTTCATTCTTTAATGTGTTAGGAGAGTTGGGGGATATTTTATATTATATAAATCCTACTTCTCTTCTGTTCCTGGCTGACACTATCATCACTTGGTCTGTTGCAGCTGTAGATGGCAGGCGCTGCCTCGGTAGATGGCAGGCGCTGCCTCGGTAGATGGCAGGCGCTGCCTCGGTAGATGGCAGGCGCTGCCTCGGTAGATGGCAGGCGCTGCCTCGGTAGATGGCAGGCGCTGCCTCGGTAGATGGCAGGCGCTGCCTCGGTAGCTGGCAGGCGCTGCCTCGGTAGATGGCAGGTGCTGCCTCGGTAGATGGCAGGTGCTGCCTCGGTAGATGGCAGGTGCTGCCTCGGTAGCTGGCAGGCGCTGCCTTGGTATATGGCAGGCGCTGCCTCGGTAGATGGCAGGCGCTGCCTCGGTAGATGGCAGGCGCTGCCTCGGTAGATGGCAGGCGCTGCCTCGGTAGCTGGCAGGCGCTGCCTCGGTAGCTGGCAGGCGCTGCCTCGGTAGCTGGCAGGCGCTGCCTCGGTAGATGGCAGGCGCTGCCTCGGTAGATGGCAGGCGCTGCCTCGGTAGATGGCAGGCGCTGCCTCGGTAGATGGCAGGCGCTGCCTCGGTAGATGGCAGGCGCTGCCTCGGTAGATGGCAGGCGCTGCCTCGGTAGATGGCAGGCGCTGCCTCGGTAGATGGCAGGCGCTGCCTTGGTAGGTGGCAGGCGCTCTGCTTCTGTACCATCACGATAGAGTGAGAACAGTGCGTGCAGAGACGCCAGTTGAAATCCAACACCATTGCTAAACTATTTTTCATGTGAAAGTACTATATGTATGTTGTTGTTGTTAAAGATTCGCTACCTGGAACAAGAAGTTCCAAGTAGCACGGGCTATGGTGAGCCCGTAGTGGATTATATATATATATATATATATATATATATATATATATATATATATATATATATATATATATATATATATATATATATATATATATATATATATATATATATATATATATATATATATATATATATATATATGCAGAATAACCACATATGAAAAATAGAAAATGCATTTTCTATTTTTCATATGTGGTTATTCTGCATACTTGGATCAGTGTTTTTGTGATCATTGTTGCATATATATATATATATATATATATATATATATATATATATATATATATATATATATATATATATATATATATATATATATATATGTGTGTGTGTGTGTGTGCTCTGCTGGGTCTTTCACCCCCTCTCTCCTCCACGCCCTGCCGGCTCTGTTTCAGCTCTATCCTGAACGGTACAGTGGTAGATTATCTTACGCGAGAGGAATATATCAAGGAACTGTTGATTAGGACTGCGACGCAGCGGACCCCTTCCCCCCACACACACATGCTGGTAGGGTTCTGGTTGCTGAGCGGACAGTGCGCAGGCCACTCGTAATTCTGTGGCCCGCGTTCGATTCCCGGACTAGGCAGAAACAAATGGGCAAAGTTTCTTGCACCCTGACGCCCCCTGTTACCTAGCAGTAAATTAGTACTTGGGAGTTAGACAGTTGTTACGGAGCTGCTTCCTTTGTGTGTGTGTGTGGGAAATAAATTAGTTAGTAGTTAGCTTACAGTTGATTGACTGGCAGTTGAGAGACGGGCTGAAAGAGCAGAGCTCAACCCCCGCAAGAACAACTAGGTGAATACACACACACACACACACACACACACACACACACACACACACACACACACACACACACACACACACACACACACACACACACACACACACACACACACACACACACACACACACACACACACACACACACACACACACACACACACACAGCCTGTGGGGCCTCGTAGCCTGGTGGATAGCGCGCAGGACTCGTAATTCTGTGGCGTGGGTTCGATTCCCGCACGAGGCAGAAACAAATGGGCAAAGTTTCTTTCACCCTAAGTGCCCCTGTTACCTAGCAGTAAATAGGTACCTGTGAGTTAGTCAGCTGTCACGCGCTGCTTCCTGGGGTGTGTGTGTGTGGTGTGGGAAAAAAAAAAAAAAAAAAAAATGTAGTTAGTAAATCAGTTGATTGACAGTTGAGAGGCGGGCCGAAAGAGCAAAGCTCAACCCCCGCAAAAACACAACTAGTAAACACACACATAAACACAGACCTTGGGGGAGTACGTGTGTGTGTGTGTGTGTGTGTGTGGGTGACTGTGTGCGGATGTTGTGACCGTGGCTCTAATTTTCCTAGAGCGGTGAAGAGCCTTGTGGAATTCCCCTTCCGTCTTTGTCTCTACTTCTCGCCCTCTTCTCCTCCCTTATCCTTCTCTCCCTCCTTCTCATCACCTTCTCTTCACCTTCGCTCTCGCCCACATGAGAAAAGTGTACGAATCTGTCTCTGGTCGGCTGTGAGACGCCGGCCTGTTGATGTTAGGTGAGAGAGCACAAGAGTTTCTCCTCCGCAGTCCATTTTAATCCTTCACTGTGCTAGAGATTAAATTTATCATGGATTAAAGTCACAAGGCATTAATCCCAACTTAATCTAACGTCACCTAACTTAACCTAACCTAACTTAAACTATTATATCAGCCAAACTTAACTTAATCCAGTGTTTCTTAACAAAACTTATTGTACCATGGATCTATGTTTACCTGAAGAAGACACGTCATGGTGGCCTTAACAATTAAACAAAATACACAAATGTTAACTACTAACTAGTGATATAGCCCCGAGCAGCCAGCAAGCCACAACAATGAATAGATATAGACCTCTAACGATACTTGTTGTCAGCTATAAGACAACATCATTTTCTCCAATGGTTCTCACAGCTCTAAGAATTTAGGTGAAAGGATGTCTGGTCTCTCATCAATCTCTGTTAGAACGATCGGAACTTTGCGGAGAGCTTCTTCACACACATTCACAGATCCTTCCTCATTCTTCTTCTTCTCTTATGTAGTCTCAGTCCTCAACTCTCAGTCCCTATCCAGTCATCCCTTCTCCTTCCAACTCCTCCTCATTCTGTCCACCAGCGGACCCCACATACACACACATTCTTCTTTCCTTCTCAAAATCTCCACCTTTCTTCCCTTATCAACCAAGCTTCCCCGGGATGTCCACGGGCGTGTGTGTGTGTTTTGGGAAACGCTGTGTTGACCCTGGGAATCCCAGAGTGTGGGGTGTAAGGTGTGAACCGGTTCTTGCAGAGAACATGGTTCGGGCCGGTTTCTCAAAGTGAGTGTGTGTGTGTGTGTGTGTGTGTGTGTGTGTGTGTGTGTGTGTGTGTGTGTGTGTGTGTGTGTGTGTGTGTGTGTGTGTGTGTGTGTGTGTGTGTGTGTGTGTGTGTGTGTGTGTGTGTGTGTGTGTGTGTGTGTGTGTGTGCGAGCTCGCCATACTGCACATATAGTAATCTTCACGGGATTTAATTCCAGTTCATGGGGCCTATTTCTTAGCCAACACTCGACTGGCGTCAAGGCTTCCTTTTAGGTCTCTAAGTTCTTCACAGTGATGAAAATTTGCATTTATACCCTTCCTCGTACACACCTGGCTCTAATTCCACACCTGTCACACACCTGGCTCTAGTTCCACACTTGGCTCTAATTCCACACCTGTCACACACCTGGTTCTAGTCCCCTCACTTGTCACACACTTGGCTCTAATCCCTTCCTGTTGTACTCCACCAACAGCATTGACTATTTAATAAATTAATAGTCCATTAACCTGGGAATTAAATATGTGTATAATGGGTCTGAAGGTGCTAAAATTATAATGCTAAGAATTAAAATATAAACAAATGGTCACAAGAGAAATAAAGAAATCCCATTAACGTGATTTTCCCCATGGAGTCACGCCGTCAACTCAACCCCCCTGGACAGCAGAGGTTGTCTTGAGACAGCAGCAGCCTGCTCCTGTCTCTCTACAACTGCTTGACCACTATGACAATTAGTCTCTAGAGGCGACGAAAGTCAAGTTAAACTAACATGTGATAATTTTAGATTCCACCAAAGTTTTCGACGAGTGTGACCGATTGTTATTGCACACAAATGGAATTACTGGCAAAGGAGAAGGAAAGATCTTCAATTTCATCAATCCTCCTTTGCAGATGATACCAGGATATTTATGAGAGTTCTCAATACAGAGGGCACAGCAAACCTTTAAACTGGTTTAAATCAGGTCTTTGAATGGGACACAGAAAACAAATTATGATGTTTAATGAATGAAAACAATCTCAAACCCCTGCGCTATAGTTAATCTGACAAATATCAAAACGGAAACCACTACCAACTCATACTAGAGATAGAAATAGGAAAAGATTTGGGAATAACCCTGTCGAAAGATTATTATTTTTAAAGAACACAATAAATTAGCTGTCACGAATGCAAGAAAAATGACAGGCTGGATCAAGAAGTACCTTTTCAGAAAAAAGAGATGCCAAACCTATGAAAGTACTTCTTAAGACACTAGTTAGATTGGAATATTCTTGCACACTCACAGCCCCAATTAAATCTGGAGAAACTGCTGACCCGGAAACTGTAGAGCGATCTTTCAGTGCCCGATTCTATTCAATAAGCCATCTAAATTATTGGGAATGTTTACAGTTTCTCAAACGAAAGAGATGTATAATAATTTGCACTAGCAAAATATTAGAGGGACTTGTTCCTAATCTGCATAAGGAAATGACTCCTTATGAGATCTCGAGGTATGGCAGGAAGTGCAAAATAGCCCTGTTAGGATAATAAAAGGTTCAAAAGGTATATGCTATGAGACAATTTTCTCTACATTAAGAGCCCAAGACTTTTCAACATTCACCCTCTATACATAACAGGCATAACTAACTAACCTCTTACAGTGTCCCAAAGAGAACTTGACAAACACCGTTCCTGATCAACTGGGCTGTGGTTCATACGTCAGGCTGCGAACAAGGGCGGCTGACAGCTTGGTGTACTAGACTACTATCCAAGAGGTCATAGACTGGGGCCCCGAGGGGATATTAATCCCCGGAGCCAACGTAAGGTACACAAGGTAGGTGGATACAGGTAACGTGCCGTTGTCAAGGTGGGTCTGAGGTCAGCCTGGGACGGAAGATCACTATGGCCGCTCCCAGCTAAGACCAGAAAGACACAAAAAGTGGTTTCACAGCTTTTCTTACACCTTAAATCTCTCTCTCTCTCTCTCTCTCTCTCTCTCTCTCTCTCTCTCTCTCTCTCTCTCTCTCTCTCTCTCTCTCTCTCTCTCTCTCTCTCTCTCTCTCTCTCTCTCTCTCTCTCTCTCTCTCTCTCTCTCTCTCTCTCTCTCTCTCTCTCTCTCTCTCTCACTCTCTTCTCTCTCTCTCTCTCTCTCTCTCTCTCTCTCTCTCTCTCTCTCTCTCTCTCTCTCTCTCTCTCTCTCTCTCTCTCTCTCTCTCTCTCTCTCTCTCTCTCACTCTCTCTCTCTCTCTCTCTCTCTCTCTCTCTCTCTCTCTCTCTCTCTCTCTCTCTCTCTCTCTCTCTCTCTCTCTCTCTCTCTCTCTCTCTCTCTCTCTCTCTCTCTCTCTCTCTCTCTCTCTCTCTCTCTCTCTCTCTCTCTCTCTCTCTCTCTCTCTCTCTCTCTCTTCTCTCTCTCTCTCTCTCTCTCTCTCTCTCTCTCTCTCTCTCTCTCTCTCTCTCTCTCTCTCTCTCTCTCTCTCTCTCTCTCTCTCTCTCTCTCTCTCTCTCTCTCTCTCTCTCTCTCTCTCTCTCTCTCTCTCTCTCTCTCTCTCTCTCTCTCTCACTCTCTCTCTCTCTCTCTCTCTCTCTCTCTCTCTCTCTCTCTCTCTCTCTCTCTCTCTCTCTCTCTCTCTCTCTCTCTCTCTCTCTCTCTCAGCACATTCAGGAAATAGTGAGATAAAAATATATTTCATATTTATCTCACATGTAGGAAACATGGAAGGAAAAAGGCATGTAGTAACGTGTCAAGATACACCTCTTAGACCACCAGGCACTGAGCGTTGTACCCCTTGAGTTACTGAACATTGCACACCACTGAATACTGAGCAGAGGTACTAAGCGAGTGTTGTACACCACCAAATACTAATTAAGCGAGTGCTGTACACCACCAAATACTAAGCGAGTGCTGTACACCACCAAATACTAAGCGAGTGCTGTACACCACCAAATACTAAGCGAGTGCCGTACACCACCAAATACTAAGCGAGTGCCGTACACCACCAAATACTAAGCGAGTGCCGTACACCACCAAATACTAAGCGAGTGCCGTACACCACCAAATACTGAGCGAGTGCCGTACACCACCAAATACTAAGCGAGTGCCGTACACCACCAAATACTAAGCGAGTGCCGTACACCACCAAATACTAAGCGAGTGCCGTACACCACCAAATACTAAGCGAGTACTGTACACCACCAAATACTAAGCGAGTGCCGTACACCACCAAATACTAAGCGAGTGCCGTACACCACCAAATACTAAGCGAGTGCCGTACACCACCAAATACTAAGCGAGTGCCGTACAAAACATTACTGGAACATGGGTTGGGTTTTCCCCCTGGCGGTCGCCATCAGCGCGCGCACCGGCGGCCGTGCTCCTCCACACACCCTCCTGTTACCTCCACATTGAAGCGCTCATCAATTTCCCCAGCGATTACGACACACTCCCGCGCACGCCTCGCGACGTCAAGAACGAGAGCACACGCGGAAAACAGCATCCACCAGCATCTTAGTGTGCCCAGTGACGCAACAAAAACGTGAGACTCCGAAAAAGTTTGGTGGGTGTTGGGAGCCGAGGCGGCCGGTGAGAGCTTATATGGTGGAGCTGGTTAGTTGCTCAGGCCATCACCTGATGGACGGACGTGTGCTGATCTCTCTCGCGCGTCTAGCTCAAACAGGTATTTTGACTCCTCTTTATCGTGCGGTGTGTGTGTGTGTGTGTACTCACTTAGTTGTGGTTGAGGGGGTTGAGCTCTGGCTCTTTGGTCCCGCCTATCAACTGTCAATCAACTGGTGTACAGATTCCTGAGCCTACTGGGCTCTATCATATCTATATTTGAAACTGTGTATGGAGTCAGCCTCCACTACATCACTGCCTAATGCATTCCATCCGTTAACTTCTCTGACACTGAAAAAGTTCCTTCTTACGTCCCTGTGGCTCATGTGGGTACTCAGTTTCCACCTGCGTCCCCTTGTTCGCGTCCCGCCAGTGTTGAATAGTTTATCCTTGTTTACCCGGTGTGTGTGTGTGTGTGTGTGTGTGTGTGTGTGTGTGTGTGTGTGTGTGTGTGTGTGTGTGTGTGTGTGTGTGTGTGTGTGTGTGTGTGTGTGTGTGTGTGTGTGTGTGTGTGTGTGTGGGTACGCAACTGTGTTATCTTACGTGTACAGTGTTGGGTTATGCTGATGAAAGCATGTGTTTGTGTTGTGGTTCAGTACCTGAGCAGCACGCTGTGAGGTAGCGGGTCACACTCTCACACGCTCGTGTCAGAGGCAGGAGCGACCTGGGTTCGATCCCCGGGTAGAGCGGAACGACTGCTAACTATTTCTTAGTCGTTCCCTCCTGTGCACCCAACAGTACGCGTGGACATGGATGTAAAACGACTAACGGATCGTGTTTAAGGGAAACCTCGTCGGCTGAATAACTGAACCGGTTCCAGTACTTAACCTGAAATCATTCCCCCCCCCCTCTTCCCTCCCCCTATTCCAGCTGTGTTTGCGAGATTGAATTTCAGCTCTTGGACCCGCCTTTTAACCTTTTGCCCTTATTTAATTTATGTCACGCGTGTCGCTAGTGTTATTCTGAGGGCTGAGTTTCGCGTTACTTTAAAAGGAGCGAAAGTGATTTAAAGTCAAATATACTCAATGTCCACAGTAATCTTTCTACTTGTAGCTCTTCCTGTGATAAGTTTGGCTGACCTGTATAGGTAGCTTCTGTCTGTCCTCTTGTCCAGGTTCTTTCCATTTCAAAATACCTGTCCTTGTTCATTCTATTTAGACCCCGAAGTATTTTGTATGTTGTGATTATATCCCATCTCGTTCTGCGCTCTTTGGAGTTTAAATGGATATATCCTTCGAATGGTTGAAAATCACTTGGACTAGTCGGTAGAGCGACGGTCTCGTTTCTTGCAGTACGGCGTTCGATCCCCGATGATTTAAGTGATTGGGCACCATTCCTACTTTCCGTCCTATCCCAGCTTCTTGTCCTTGGATAGCAATATAGCACTTGGAAATCTCTTCCAAGTGCTATATTGTCGTAATGGCTTAATGCTTTATCCTCATAATTACTTAAACGTCGGATGGTTTGGGGTACCACGCCGGTGCAGCATTCTCAGGGACTGGTCTTACCCATGTGGTACATAGCATCATGAATGCATCTCATTTAAATTTCCGGTGATCTTAATATTTCACAGTCACATGTTTGTCGCTTGTATGACAGAGTTAATATGATGCCTAATCGAAGGACATTTTCTTAGTCAGAAACCTGTTCCTGGCCGCTATCTTCATTCATCTGCACTTTACATTATATTATATTATATTATATTATATTATATTATATATATAATATATATTATATTATATATAATATATATTATATATAATATAATATTATATTATTGTATATATAATAATATATTATGTATATATTATATTATATTATATATATATATATATATATATATATATATATATATATATATATATATATATATATATATATATATATATATATATATATATATATAAGCACGTCAACAAATGTCTTTGTCAACAACGGACTGAGTCCGGTGTTGACAAAGGCCCAGATCGGCCGAAACGTTCATCTCTCTTTCCCATTTCTCTGTGGATTTTCTGCATCCATAGTCCACAGGATCAAGAGCAAGTAGAGTACTATAAAGTTGGGAGGTACAAATATACCAGGGATAACAGCTCTATATGACGGAGTCCTAGAGTTAGAGCCCGCTCCCCGTTAACACGTCTAGCTAGGCACAATTACGTTAGCGTTATTATGTAAGCTCAGCTCGCTGCTGACTTAAATTTACACATGTTCGAAATTATATAATTATTCTAAAAGATAGTGGGGAAAAATAATTCCCAGTCTCTTTTCGTAAACAATTGTACATTTAGAATTGTATTTTACCTGAATTTACAGCTATTGATCCAATTTTTATTTACATCATCACCCAGTGATTGTTGTCATGTATTAACTCCCAACAGAAAGTGAGAGACGTGCCGAGACCATAGAGGCAGCAGAAGCACCGTGGGAGAGTCATCAGTAAGAGCAGTGAGAGTCAGCAGGCGTGGGAGAGGCATCGGTAGGAAGGAGGGAGAGGCAGCGCAACCCGGTCTGAAGGAGTGCCTCTGGTGTTCTTCCAGGATGGCGGCCATAGTGAAGGTCTCGTGGGCCTCCCTGCTCATCGTGTCCATCTTCTCAACCCTCACCCACTCTCAGTCCTGTGAGTACTGCCCCACCCTCACCCACTGTCAGTCCTGTGAGTACTGCCCACCCTCACCCACTCTCAGTCCTGTGAGTGCTGCCCACCCTCACCCACTCTCAGTCCTGTGAGTACTGCCCCACCCTCACCCATTGTCAGTCCTGTGAGTACTGCCCCACCCTCACCCACTCTCAGTCCTGTGAGTACTGCCCCACCCTCACCCACTCTCAGTCCTGTGAGTACTGCCCCACCCTCACCCATTGTCAGTCCTGTGAGTACTGCCCCACCCTCACCCACTGTCAGTCCTGTGAGTACTGCCCCACCCTCACCCACTAACAGTCCTGTGAGTACTGCCCACCCTCACCCACTCTCAGTCCTGTGAGTGCTGCCCCACCCTCACCCACTCTCAGTCCTGTGAGTACTGCCCCACCCTTACCCACTCTCAGTCCTGTGAGTACTGCCCAACCCTCACCCACTCACCGTCCCGTGAGTACTACCCACCCTCACCCACTGTCAGTCCTGTGAGTACTGGGCACCTTCACCCACTCTCAGTCCTGTGAGTACTGCCCCACCCTCACCCACTCTCAGTCCTGTGAGTACTGCCCCACCCTCACCCACTCTCAGTCCTGCTAACCTAACCAGGAACGCACGCACCCAAGCCACCCACCTAACCAAACTTACTAATACATATAAAACGCGGATATTTGCGAGCCGCTGCTGTTCACAGTATTATGTAATTTGTACGTTAGGGTCATAATGTGGACAATGAGACGTACTAGTAGAGAGGACACGTTAGTAACTTCCATAATGTCCCATACACAACTCCCATAATGTCCCTGTGTATGGGACGTTAGTGTCCCATACACAGAAACCAGGAACAACACCTAATAAATGATAATTATGCCAAATTCTTCAACAAGGAATAAAAACAGCATTCTTGAGAGGCGCGTAGAATATGACAATAGTGCTGCCCTTTGTTTCAAGTCGCTTTTCATGGCGGGAAATGCAGTTGGGCAGCTTTCCTTTCCCCCTTCGTCGTATTCCAGATCCTTGTCCTCATATTCCTTCTTAGTGATGTATAGTGGTGCTGGCTTAGCGCTCCTGATAATTACCTTATCTTGCAAGTCGCTGTCACACGAGTGTTTGCCTGACAGCGACTAAAAGAATTAAGTCAGCTCTCAAAAAATTTCTCAGTTATGTCTTTCATGATCCACTGACAAGGATCTTCCATCCCATCCATCATTGTTTCATTATTTCCTTTTCTTTCACCTGACTCCCACAGCTAACCAATGCGTGGACAAGGACGCGCAATGCAAGACGTGGGCCGCACGCGACTACTGCAGTTCCCACCGGGAAAATATGGCGAACCTTTGTCCAGCCACTTGCAACCTGTGCAAAGCTCCGCGTCGCTCTATCGCCAATCCAGATTTTGGTGAGTTTATTAAAAGGTTTCGGACCTTTTGTTTGCTACATTGTGGTTTATGGGATGGTTCATGCATGGCACGGATGGGAAAGGGGGCGTGGAGATGGAAGAGAGAGAATGAGACGGGGATATTCTATTGTCGATGGGAGAGTTGATGCAATGTGGTGATAATTGCAGCTACACATGATGGGTGTGTGTGTGAGAGAGCAGGAATTAAAGTAACATTCAAATGTAAATGTGTTTTAATGTTTTATTGGTGTTACTTGCAGTATGTGGGTTGCCAATCAGCCCCGAGCGGGTCCCCACTGTCCCCAGAAGATCAATCTTCCCTAACAACAACCGGAAACAGAATGCTCCCTGGAATGCCCCGCCCTTCCCCAACTTCAACGGCAGACGCGGTAGCAGTTCTTCCAACGGGGGGCGCAGAAGGGCCAGATATGCTGAGCCTCAGCTTGGCGTCTCACAGGTACTGTTGCTATGGTCCTCTTGTCTTGTAGTGTTGCTATGGTCCTTCTTGTCTTGTTGTGTTGCTATGGTCCTCTTGTCTTGTTGTGTTGTATGGTCCTCTTGTCTTGTTGTGTTGTATGGTCCTCTTGTCTTGTAGTGTTGCTATGGTCCTCTTGTCTTGTAGTGTTGCTATGGTCCTCTTGTCTTGTAGTGTTGCTATGGTCCTCTTGTCTTGTAGTGTTGCTATGGTCCTCTTGTCTTGTAGTGTTGCTATGGTCCTCTTGTCTTGTTGTGTTGCTATGGTCCTCCTGTCTTGTAGTGTTGCTATGGTCCTCCTGTCTTGTACTGTTGCTATGGTCCTCCTGTCTTGTAGTGTTGCTATGGTCCTCTTGTCTTGTAGTGTTGCTATGGTCCTCTTGTCTTGTAGTGTTGCTATGGTCCTCTTGTCTTGTACTGTTGCTATGGTCCTCTTGTCTTGTAGTGTTGCTATGGTCCTCGTGTCTTGTAGTGTTGCTATGGTCCTCTTGTCTTGTAGTGTTGCTGTGGTCCTCTTGTCTTGTACTGTTGCTATGGTCCTCTTGTCTTGTAGTGTTGCTATGGTCCTCTTGTCTTGTAGTGTTGCTATGGTCCTCTTGTCTTGTAGTGTTGCTATGGTCCTCCTGTCTTGTAGTGTTGCTATGGTCCTCTTGTCTTGTAGTGTTGCTATGGTCCTCCTGTCTTGTAGTGTTGCTATGGTCCTCTTGTCTTGTAGTGTTGCTATGGTCCTCTTGTCTTGTAGTGTTGCTATGGTCCTCTTGTCTTGTAGTGTTGCTATGGTCTTCCTGTCTTGTACTGTTGCTATGGTCCTCTTGTCTTGTTGTGTTGCTATGGTCCTCTTGTCTTGTAGTGTTGCTATGTCCTTTGTACTGTTGCTATGGTCCTCTTGTCTTGTAGTGTTGCTATGGTCCTTCTTGTCTTGTTGTGTTGCTATGGTCCTCTTGTCTTGTACTGTTGCTATGGTCCTCTTGTCTTGTACTGTTGCTATGGTCCTTCTTGTCTTGTTGTGTTGCTATGGTCCTCTTGTCTTGTAGTGTTGCTATGGTCCTCTTGTCTTGTAGTGTTGCTATGGTCCTCTTGTCTTGTTGTGTTGCTATGGTCCTCTTGTCTTGTAGTGTTGTATGGTCCTCTTGTCTTGTTGTGTTGCTATGGTCCTCTTGTCTTGTAGTGTTGTATGGTCCTCTTGTCTTGTTGTGTTGCTATGGTCCTCTTGTCTTGTAGTGTTGTATGGTCCTCTTGTCTTGTTGTGTTGCTATGGTCCTCTTGTCTTGTAGTGTTGCTATGGTCCTCTTGTCTTGTAGTGTTGCTATGGTCCTCTTGTCTTGTAGTGTTGCTATGGTCCTCTTGTCTTGTAGTGTTGCTATGGTCCTCTTGTCTTGTAGTATTGCTATGGTCCTCTGTCTTCGTAGTATTATTAATAAACAACATTATCTTTAACTTTGTCTACTTCCTGAAATGTATAATATTGAAATAAGAATTTCTATATGAATTGATTTACCTTCTTAGGTCACCACACATTAAGAATTCATGTAACCTGCTATAGTAATCACGAATTGTTCAAATAGTTAGAAAGTTTTTATGGTAAAATAGATTTTGGTCTAAAGATGGGAGTAAATTAGGTTGATTTTAATCACTGTCTTAAAAACAGAAATAAGTTTGGGCTAGGACCTCGGCTTGCACTCTAGGAGCTCGGGTTTGATCCCCAGGCGGGACAGAGACGGTTGGGCACGATAAGGTTATTCTTATAGAATCATTTTCGTCAGAAAAGTTAAAGATTATTATCAAGGCAAAAGTGTTCTCAGAAGAACAGAAGTTGCTCTTAATAATTAAAAATAATAACAATAAATTAACTAACCATAGTTTACTTGCACATTCATATTAGAAATTAATGCAAATTCCTAATTAAGCAGTCACAATGCATTCAAAGATGACGTCTCATTTCACTGGAAAATATATTAATAAACTATGTAACCATTAAATAATTTACATATACAGAAAACCGGAACCTCCCTCCCCCCCCCCCCCGAAAAAAAAAATGTTTTTGAAAAACCACTTAAAAATGAGAGAAATAATAAAACATACATTACACCACAGGCGCTGTATACAAGCTCTAATAAGACTCATTAAAGCTTACGCCACTATGATTAACCTGAGACGTTAACAGTGAGCTGTGTAACAAGCTGGAGACACAAGCACATCCCCTTAACAGAGCCCAGCAGTACCTGAGCGAGGTCACCCACTCTGTATACTTGGGGGAGTGTGAGGCTCTGGGATTCCCAGGTGACGAGGCCAACTTCCCTGGCTATAACCCCACACACAGACCCCCCCCCCCTCTCCCCCTGAGGGCTGGCGACGACGGGAAGGGCAGCAGAACAATGAACAAGTAAGGGAGATGGTAGCGGCAGGGAAGAGATGGGCTGGAAGAGAACAAGAGAGTCAGAAATGGTTACAGAGAAGCAAGGATAACTGTGAAGAAAAAGAGGGGAATAGGAGAGAGAGTGGAAATGATACACAGAGAGAGAGACTCTTACACCACTCTAGGAAAACTCTTCACTTCGTTCACACCGGATACAGGTAACAATGGTCGCCCCACCGCTAGCCACAGAGAGAGAGAGAGAGACAGAGAGAGAGAGAGAGACAGAGAGAGCGAGCCATGAGCCTAGTAATCTTGCGGGTGCAAGGCTCATCTCACAATCAATACCGCATCGAAACCCTTTAGGTGGCAAGCCAGGACTGTCTGCGTTATGCTAATCTCCCTCCCCCCCCCCTCCCTCTACCAGATACACGCTCCTCGTAGACGAACCAAAATCAACACGGACCGAAGCGCTCTGAGCTAAACATGTTCCACAAGAATGTTAATGCGTAGTGGCGCGAGGAAGCGCTGTAAACACCACTCCCTCGGGAATAATGCTCAAAGTCGGTTACTGTGGGACTTTAAGGCCTTTGTCCTATATCTTCCTAAAAAGTCCCATGAGAATATATGTTTCAAATGAACCACAAAATCATTCCGGTGGTGACGATCACAGACGAAATGAGCTTGTTCAATATTGTAGTAAGAGCTCCGAGGGTAGCAACACAAGTAAGAGCTCCGAGGGTAGCAACACAAGTAAGAGCCCCGAGGGTAGCAACACTAGTAAGAGCCCCGAGGGTAGCAACACCAGTAAGAGCTCCGAGGGTAGCAACACCAGTAAGAGCCCCGAGGGTAGCAACACCAGTAAGAGCCCTAGGGTTAGCAACACAAGAGCCCCGAGGGTAGCAACACAAGAGCCCCGAGGGTAGCAACACAAGAGCCCCGAGGGTAGCAACACAAGAGCCCCGAGGGTAGCAACACAAGAGCCCCGAGGGTAGCAACACAAGAGCCCCGAGGGTAGCAACACTAGTAAGAGCCCCGATGGAAGAAATAATGTAATTGTACATTACTCCAGCTGTTAAGGAAGACCCTCAGAGTTAATCTCTCATATTGTCATCAACTTGAGGGAGCTGTGTGATATTATATTAAATAACTCCTTGCTTTTGTGACTCGATGTCTTAGCAACATGTTTATCTGTAACTGTACATTCATTTTGGCAGGACAAACGAGAAGAATATCCCTTTGTTTTCATAACACAAAGATCACTCACTCCTCTGTCGCTGCTTTAGTTTTGCCAAGAATTAGGGCCTTGAATAATATAATATATGAAATATATACCTAAACTCATTGGGTAATATTCCCAGAGATTAATCTCCTGGATGCGTATTAATCGACCAATCGTGATTAATTTAAAGATTTTTGAAAAGATGTCATATATTATTTTAAGTCTTTGAGGGGGAAGGAAGTTACAGGATGACGGTCAAGCAATATTGAAGCTTTTATTTACCTCTGCCAGTTTTAATTCTAAAGTTCTAAAGTTCTAAATTCTAATTCTAAAGTTTTAATTCTAAAGTTAATTTTAAAATTCTAAAGTAAATTCTAATTCTAAAGTGAAGGGATTCCTAGACCCACTGAGCTGTTTCCTTGACGCATTCAGGCAATGGGTAATGTCTATAGGGTTACTGGTGTCCCTCAGAGGCACCGAGACGTGAGGTATAGGACCAGTGCTAATGTTGGTGTCTTCTTCTCTTCCAGACCGTCACCACACCACAGACCTCTGCTGGCAACCCAGGTATACTTCTCTTGTCCCTCCACGTTACCGGTATTCCGCTAAGGGGAATAAGGAACTTATATAAAGAACACTGTGGGGGTTTAAATTGTTCTTCATGTGGATAACTTGATAATATGTAGATATGATTTATGTAGATAATGATTTATTGTAGATAATTTATTTATTTATACTTGATTTATGTAGATAAGATTTATGTAGATATTTATTTATTTATACATGATTTATGTAGATAACTTTTCATAATATTCCTTTATCCCTTTTCTTGGTTAATATTATTCTCTATAGGCATTTCTATATATATTATGACAGCTGTTCCTCCTTTGGTTATTATTAAGTATATATTTTTTCATTTTCTTCCTTATTGCTTATCTCTTCTCTCTCATCCTATGTCTTAATTCCCTGTCCCGTGTCGGCTAACTTGTTTGATTACTTACGTCTCACATGTGTGTCTCTCATCTCCTCCGCTTTCCTCCTTTCTCCTATTCTCATTCTCGTGGGAAGGGCGTATATACCCATCCCTGCTTCCCATTCTTTATCAATCTGCTTTGACAATGATCCCAAAGGATGTGAAAGAGCTAATAATTCATCTCACCTTTCAAATATATATATATATATATATATATATATATATATATATATATATATATATATATATATATATATATATATATATATATATATATATAATGTATATATATATATATATAATGTATATATATAATATATATATATATATATATTTAATATATAAATATATATATTATATATTTAACTCAACAGGCCAACAGCAGGCGGAGAGGTTGAAGGTCGAGGACACCTTCTGCGGGGCAACACCCATCTCCGACAGGTTCCTGCTGACGGCAGCCTACTGCGTCGTCGACCACGAACACCCGTAAGTCCCCGCCCTGGACCCCTGTGTCGGTGGCCGCGTACTCTCCCGGTACGGGGCCCGCGTACTCTCCCGGTACGGGGGCCCCGCACTCTCCTGTAACCCGGTAGTGGCCTACAAGTTATACTCAAGACAAGAATATCCGCCAATACAGCAATTTAAAGATAGCTTATTATTTTCCTAACTAAGACTAGGGCTCATTAGGAATGGTGTTGAAGTTCCTGATGAAACTGCAAGCTAAGTGCTGTTATCATGTGGCTTATCTGTACACGTAATCTCCCTCTTTACTCCCACTGTGGGAGTAAAGACTCACACTTGAAAAGGTTACTAAGTGTACTGCGTAAGTTATCAAGTGCGCAATTTAATGCTGAATAACTGTGTTTTTTCCCTCCACAGGCTCACTACTGTCAGGCTCGGGGAACTGGACTTCTCTAAGGACAACGAGACAAACTCCCGTCCACGAGACTATACAATAGAGACCATCATCGTCCATCAGGATTATGAGTAAGCTTAAATCTGATATTTGGTGTGTGTCTGTGTTGGTGATTTATGTGTGTGTGTGTGTGTGTGTGTGTGTGTGTCTGTGTTGGTGATTTATGTGTGTGTGTGTGTGTGTGTGTGTGTCTGTGTTGGTGATTTATGTGTGTGTGTGTGTGTGTGTGTGTGTGTGTCTGTGTTGGTGATTTATGTGTGTGTGTGTGTGTGTGTGTGTGTGTGTGTGTGTGTGTGTGTCTGTGTTGGTGATTTATGTGTGTGTGTGTGTGTGTGTGTGTGTGTGTGTCTGTGTTGGTGATTTATGTGTACTCACCTAATTGTGCTTGCGGGGGTTGAGCTCTGGCTCTTTGGTCCCGCCTCTCAACCGTCAATCAACTGGTGTACAGATTCCTGAGCCTATTGGGCTCTATCATATCTACATTTGAAACTGTGTATGGAGTCAGCCTCCACCACATCACTTCCTAATGCATTCCATTTGCTAACTACTCTGACACTGAAAAAGTTCTTTCTAACGTCTCTGTGGCTCATTTGGGTACTCAGCTTCCACCTGTGTCCCCTTGTTCGCGTCCCACCAGTGTTGAAAAGTTCAGAAACTTTTCAGAAGTTCAGAAACTTTTCAGAAGTTCAGAAACTTTTCAGAAGTTCAGAAACTTTTCAGAAGTTCAGAAACAAAAAGTGTGTCTGTGTTGGTGATTTATGTGTGTGTGTGTGTGTGTGTGTGTGTGTGTGTGTGTGTGTGTGTGTGTGTGTGTGTGTGTGTCTGTGTTGGTGATTTATGTGTGTGTGTGTGTGTCTGTGTTGGTGATTTATGTGTGTGTGTCTGTGTTGGTGATTTATGTGGTGTGTGTGTGTGTGTGTGTGTCTGTGTTGGTGATTTATGTGTGTGTGTGTGTGTGTCTGTGTTGGTGATTTATGTGTGTGTGTGTGTGTGTGTCTGTGTTGGTGATTTATGTGTGTGTGTGTGTGTGTGTCTGTGTTGGTGATTTATGTGTGTGTGTGTGTTTATGTACTCACCTAATTGTACTCACCTAATTGTGCTTGCGGGGGTTGAGCTCTGGCTCTTTGGTCCCGCCTCTCAACTGTCAATCAACTGGTGTACAGGTTCCTGAGCCTACTGGGCTCTATCATATCTACACTTGAAACTGTGTATGGAGTCAGCCTCCACCACATCACTGCCTAGTGCATTCCATCTGTTAACTACTCTGACACTGAAAAAGTTCTTTCTAACGTCCCTGTGGCTCATTTGGGTAGTCAGTTACCACCTGTGTCCCCTTTGTTCGTGTACCACCCGGGTTAAACAGTTTATCTTTATCTACCCTGTCAATTCCTCTGATAATTTTATAGGTAGTGATCATGTCTCCCCTTACTCTTCTGTCTTCTAGTGTTCTAAGGTGCATTTCTCGCAGCCTTTCTTCGTACCTCATGCCTCTTAGTTCTGGGACTAGCCTAGTGGCATATCTCTGAACTTTTTCAAGCTTCGCCTTGTGCTTGACAAGGTACGGGCTCCATGCTGGGGCCGCATACTCCAGGATTGGTCTTACATATGTGGTATACAAGGTTCTGAATGATTCCTTACACAGGTTCCTGAAGGCAGTTCTGATGTTAGTCAGCCTCGCATACGCTGCAGATGTTATTCTTTTGATGTGGACTTCAGGAGACAGGGTTGGTGTGATATTAACTCTAAGATCCTTCTCTCTGCCCGTTTCATGAAGGACTTCATCTCCCATTCTGTATCCTGTGTCTGGCCTCCTGTTTCCACTGCCTAGTTTCATTACCTTACATTTACTCGGGTTGAAGTTTAGTAGCCATTTGTTAGACCATTCATGCAGTCTGTCTAGGTCATCTTGTAGTCTCATACTGTCTTCCTCTGTCTTAATCCTCCTCATAGTTTTTGCATCATCAGCAAACAATGAGAGGAATGATTCTATACCATCTGGAAGATCATTTACATATATAAGAAACAGTATGGGTCCAAGGACTGAAATTAACCCTGCCAGACTCCACTGGTGACGTCTCGCTAATCTGAGACCTCACCCCGCACAGTGACTCACTGCCTTCTGTTACTTAGGCACTCCCTTATCCAATGGAGTACCTTCCCTTTCACCCCTGCCTGCATTTCCAGCTTTCGCACTAGTCTCTGGTGTGGCAGTGTGTCAAAGGCTACTGGCAATCCAAAAATATGCAGTCTGCCCACCTCTCACTTTGTTGTCTGATTCTTGTTGCCTGATTGTAGAATTCAATTAATCCTGTGAGGCATGACTTGCCATCCTTGAAACCATGTTGGTGTTGTGTCACAAAGTTCCTTCGCTCTAGATGTTACACTAGCTTTTTTCGCACAATTTTCACCATTAGCTTGCAAATTAGGGACACTGGTTCAGTGCCTCCTGTCTATCCCCCTTCTTGTATATCGGGACTACGTTTACAGCCTTCCAAATTTTTGGCAGTTCACCTGTAACTAGTGATTTGTTATACACCATGGAGAGTGGCAGGCACAGTGCTTCTGCTCCTTCTTTTAGTATCCATGGCAATATTCTATACGGGCCTATAGTCTTTGTCACATCCAACTCTAGCAAAAGCTTCCTTACATCCCCACTGGTAATCTCAAATTTCTCTAGTAATGCCTTGTCAACTATTCCTTCTCATATCTCTGTAACTTCTCCTTGCTCTAATGTGAAGACTTCCTGGAATTTCATATTGAGTTCCTCGCACACTTTTTCTCGTGTGTGTGTGTGTGTGTGTGTGTGTGTGTGTGTGTGTGTGTGTGTGTGTGTGTGTGTGTGTGTGTGTGTGTGTGTGTGTGTGTGTGTGTGTGTGTGTGTGTGTGTGTGCCAGTAGCATTTAGCTACTGACACTCCCTCCTCCCCCCCCCCGCACACATAACTACTTTATCCCCTACCATACCTACTGTGTCTTCTGTCATAACTACTGTATCCCCTCAGCTATTTCCTCTCCAGCCATAACTACTTTCTCCCCCTGATCATAACCTCTCCGTCCTCTGCCATAACTAGTGTGTTCTCATACCAAGTTTGGCATGCTGTCATATCTAACGCTCAATATCCAAGCCAACACACAGTACACAATATTGTGTACTGCTTACTGCCCATTGCGTACCGTGCTTCTGACAACGGTGAAGACACAAGTCAAGATGAGAATGGACAGTGTAGATAACGTCTCATCTTTAAGAGCATTGTCAAACCAGGCGGATATCGCTGTCAACAACCATATCCTATCTTGGTGTTCCTGCAAGTCAGTGATTGCAACCTTGTCTTCAACTTGTCCTATGCACTTTCGATCTCCTGTAAATACCAAGTCCAAGGCTTTGTTTATACTGATTGATATAACATGTTTTCCCTCCCCCATGTCCACAGCCTGATCTTCCATGTCCTCCCTCCCCCCCCCCTCCCCGTGTCCACAGCCTGACTTACTATGTCCCCTCTCCCTCCTATCTGCAGCCCCTCGTCGCCTGTGCGGTACAACGATATAGCATTGCTGAAGACAGTCGAAAAGATTGAGTTCAACGAATTTGTGTTCCCTTACTGCGTCTCCAAAGAGCGCCCCCCTCACAATGCCGATGTCACTGGTTCTGGCTTCGGACTCGTTAACGAAAGTGAGTTCCAAGTGTCTAATTGGCCGCTTCAACCCAGAGGCCACAATATCCAAGAGTATCTATTATTCAACACTGAGTCAGTGTTGAATAAAGTTTATATTTAGATCTTGTTCCCACTGGGGATACATATAGCATGCCATCTTGCTTTGTTTATTTTTGTTTAAGGCTTTGCAGGCTGGCGAGCCATCGCTCCGCTACTTCAGTCACCAACCCGTTCTCGCACTTTCTTACAGTCAATATTGACTTATTAAATAAGTGCATATGTGACATACTAATTTATTGTGAATATTTTAATTTATCTTGAAAAGCTTCATAGGTAAGGTCGGTGTTTTCTATGAAGCTTTTCAAGGTAAACTAGTATGTTTAGTATGTCACATATGCACATATTTAATAAGTCA